>NC_053022.1:471012105-471091834 GCF_003073215.2 Triticum urartu
ATATTAGTGTTCTGTCCTCTACAGCATTCACTTATAGCTATGTCTTCATTGTTGAATCTTTTGAACTAAGTGAATGTGATCGGACCCTAACCTCTCTATGCTTTCTATCTCAAATTCTATCTCTCCAAATCATATGCATTCTATTGAAACTGTCGAATGTCTTCTCTGCGTCCTTGTCAGCAGAAGATACAGAGACAACCATTAAGTCCGTTTTCAATGCTCATTCCTCCACATGAAACCCGGAGAAGTAGGAACGACCACCCGACAATCAAGGCATGCGTGGGACGTGGAAGAAACCCCAAAGTTCCGCATAATGGCCACGTGTTCCTCAGATGCGAATCGCCAGGGGCACCTGTGTAATAGCACAGTGCCGCCCATGTACCTATAAATACACACTTCACAGCGGTCATTATCTCTTCTTCCACTCTCGCACTGCATCTCATAACATGCCTAGTATATTCACTTATGCTTCACAAAGTAGTTAGATTCCTCACTTGTACTGATCTATGGATTCGTACAAATCTGGAACCAACTCCTTATCTATGAGTGAATGTCTTCGCACGATGAGGTCAATGTCTTCTGAACTGATTTATCTTCAAAATCTTCTGAGAATGCATATGACCTCTTCCCCTTCCCTCGCACCTTAATGCTGTCACAGGTACATGTCCGTGGGAGAATCCTTTGGTTCTCATAGTCTGCATTCATTTGCAGAATTCTTACAGCATCACATTAATTCTCCCGAAGCCAGTTCCTGTTGGTCCAGCAAGCGAAAACCTTTGAAGCCTTTGAACGTGTTGAAGCCTTTCAAGTTAAAGTTTATGGCTTCAGAGAAAGAAGCAAGGAAGGGTGGCAGAAAGCGTCATGGAGAAACATCTAGAGATCTGCCAGATGAACTCTCAGAACTATACAAGACAGATCCTGAAGAGGATTACAATCAGCGCAAGACCCGAATCCAATGGATTCGAAGATATTGGGCAGAACAATGGTTCAAATACCGATTTGTAACCCAGGAATATGCTGAGAAAAATGCCATCAAGAGACCATGGGGAGACATCCTATACAAGAATCTTCTGCCCAGGTCCAGAGATGAAGCCATTGAACAAGGCTTCTATCCCTGCATGGTCCGTGGGCCACAGCCTGCTGATGCACACCCATCGTCACTACTATGGTGTCGTGACGACAATATGTTCAAGCGCAACTTCCAGTTTGCCCAGAACTCAGCGAATCAGAACAAGAAGACTTTGGGGTTAGACTTCAACCCTGGTCCCTCGGCACCAAGGGCAGATGGCACACGAGATGCAGAACCCAATGTCATAGGTCCTTTCTACAACCTTGAAGGCCTCATCACCCACATCTTAGTTCAAGGGACTGCAATGAATGAGCCTGCAGCTGATGCTGAATTAGAAAAAGCTCCTGCAGCGCCAAAGATAAAGAAGATGAAGAAGCCTAAAGCTTCAAAGCCTGCCCCCTCACCAAAAATCTCAAGGGCGAAGCCACTGGCAACTGCACCTCCTGAAGACAGTGTGCAGTCCGAAGACTTATGTCGCATCTCCAAGCCCCAGAAAGTCAAGATGCCTCTGCCTCACACCGGACAAGAGCTAACTACTGCTGCCATTCTACGCAATGACGACATTGATCTGTCAAGTGATGAAGATCTAGCAGATGACGCTCTTGAGCAACTCATCAAGAGCAAAGAAGAAGAAGAAGAAATCTTCAATGATCTGCCTCTCTTTGATGTGACCATCATCCACAACTTCATTGACGAGTGGTTTGACACGCCAAACATCAGCTTTGAAGATCTGCAGCTACCAATTGGCCTCAGTGTCGCCTTCCAAGGCGCCATTGCTTCAGAACTCGCTATTGCCCAGCGCATTGTTGAACTAAAGCAAAAGATTGACTATGAAAAGGCTCAGTTCAAGAAGCATATGGCCAAGCTTAGCGTGCAGGAAGTGAAGAACTTCAAGAGTATGATGCACGAGCTCAAGGAAGCCTTTGTAAAGAAATGTGCAGAAGCTCAGGGTTCGCGTGAGCGCATGAAGACTCTGGCTGACAGATGTGTGCAAGCCTATAATGAGGCTGAGAAGCGCAAGGCCTTTGGGCACCCTGGCATCGACCCCAGGATGGCCGCAAAGAAGAAGAAGAAGCCTGCCACGGCTGAACCTGACGCACCACGGCAGGAAGCAGTTCCGATTGTCTTCCCAACTAGACTGACTGGCTCGAAGCCAAAAAGCCGGTCAACCGCTTCAGAGCTCAAGAAGACAAGGACTGCTGAGGCTGAAGCCAGGAAGAGGAAACATTCTGAAGCCTCTCCAACTGCCCCCTCCAAGAAGAAGAGGAAGATCAAGAAAGATCGGGCTGCTCCCACAGAGTCCTTGATAGTTGAACTCATTTCTATGGTCTATCCTGAAGCTGAACGCCAACTGACTATCCATGAGCCTGCTTCCACAGAGGCTCATGAAGCTGAAGACTTTCCAGCAGCTGATCCCATCGTTGCTGAAGACATTGGTCAACATGACAATGTAGAAGATGGTGCAGTCCTTCCTCAGAACAGCGAACTCATCAGCATTGGTCGTCCACTGACGCCAATTGCACAGGATGCTTCATGGGCAGATCGCCCACAAGAGGAAGAAGACTATGAGGCCCAGCCCACTCCAACTCCACAGGCGTCGCCCGCGTTGCACAGGCTTCGCAAAGGTCCAAGGCCTCAAGTCTCTGCTGAAGACAATCCGGCTGCATCAGCCGCGGAAGAAGAAGTCCCACAAGTTCCCACTCCCCTGTCCCACCAAGAAGCAGTTCTCAAGGAGAACGTGCTTGTGACCGACCCTCCAGCTCGTCAAGTGGAGGATGAAAATGTTGCGGCTGCCACAACCACCAATGAAGCTAATGTGGAGCCCTCCCCAACGGAAGAAGAAGACAGTGAAGCCACTGATCTCGTCACTTCTGTTCCTGAGTCTGCTGCCGGTCCCCAGTTCGACTATCATGTTGAGCACAGGCCTCAGGTACAGAAGCCAATCCCAAGATTGCCAAGGTACCCAGGTCCTGCATCAGCACCTGGCTCCTTCAATATCAATGGCTTCAGGGCAGATAACACATTCTTCGATAGCTCCAGGAACCCCTACTCAAGGGAAAGGATATCATCTGATCGGTTCTAGAGCTATCCTCAGCGAAGCTATTACTCATGCATTCTTTACAACCAAGGTCGCATCTTCGCACACAAGCGCCTTGACATTGAAGCCATAGCTGGTCTGCCTTGTCTGGAAGAAGCTTTGGATTGCTTCAAGGAAGTTGGACTGCTGCCGCTCGTTACTGACCAAGAGCATTGGAATGAAGAGCTTCTGCTCCAATTCTATGCCACACTTCACATCCGCGGGTACAGCAGAGATCCGAAGACTTGGGTCCTGGAGTGGATGACCGGAAATGTTCATCACGAAGCCAATGCATTTGACATCATTGAGCTCACTGGTTTGCCCACTCCTGGCGATCTCTACGAGCATGGCTGTCAGCTGCATAGTGAAGCTATTGAGAGCATCTTTAAGAGGCCGAAACCTGATATGAGTCAGATGCTCAGCATGATGAAGCCATTGCCCCAAGATGCTGCTTATCCAACAGAGTTCTTCGTTGAAGACCTTGAGTATCTGCCAAGAACCATCTATCACATCATCAGGCGAACTCTCTGGCCCATCAAAGGGCACTCTCCAAATGCCAAGCTTGAGGGTGCAATGAAGACTTTGGTCTTCTATATTCTTCATGGAAAATGCTTCAATGCACAGGACTTATTCATCCGCCAACTTGCTGCATCAGGCTCTGATCTGTTTGGCTTGAAGTTCTACGCCCCATGGGTAATGCGGCTAATTAAACTTCACTCCGATATCTCATATCAGCCATCTGCTCACAATCATAGGGTTTTTCTGCCTGATGCGGATATCTCTACTGAAGCCATCTATCCTGAGCCTGCAAAGGAACCTCTAAGTCTTCAGAATGCAGAGCATCAGAGTTTCTCACAGAACATTGAAGGAGTTGAAGCAGTCACTCGGGTGTATCCTTTGGCTGGCACTACACGTGCACCACACCCTGCATCTACTGAAGCCATTGATAGTACAACTGCTCCAAGACCCAAGAAGCGCACTCGTGTTCTCAACGACCGAGAGCTTCTTGTGGCTCTTCATCAGAAACAAGATAGGCATCATGACTGGCTGAAGCGTCAGATGAAAAGCCTCTTGGTGGAGGTTAATCACATTCGCAATCTTGCCACCAAGAATGCTTTCGTTGCCCATGAAACCTGTCGCCGCACATGGAAAGGGCTAACGATGATGTGTTCTGAAAATAATCTCCAAGAGGATGGCTTCACTGAGCGATTCAAGTTTGACTCCACACCTCCTCGAAGAGCTGTGCTGCTAGGAACTCCATCCCTTGAAGACTCTGAGTTCTCTTCATCTGCTGCAATAGTGACTGCCAGAGTTATCGAGGATGAAGATGATGCTACTTCACCACCACCTCCTTCAGCATGCGTCAACTCTGCTCCAAGCTCTTCAGCACCGCCAAACACCACCAACGACCCTGCTACTTCACCTACTCCACATGGGAACAAGTAGATGCTCTATGTCTTCAAACCTTTTTGGTCCTTACTGAAAAAAGGGGGAGAAGCATATGAGGTTGATAGTCTTCAAGCGGGTCCATATGGGCGGGTGCTTTATATTTTGCTTCATGCTTACAACTCTCGTTTTGCTACATTTGGTTCTTTGAGTTGTAACACTTAAACTCGATGGTCGTCTGCTACTTATCTGCCACTTTGTTTTGTGATGATAAATTCCGCATGTGCGACGATAAATTCCGCACTTAGATCATTCTGCAGACGTCCATTTTCCATTATGCATTGTCATTATCTTCATATACTTTCACATGCATAGTGGATTGTCATCATAAGTTGAAGTGGATCTCCACAAGTACAACCTGCCATGTGCATTTGCATTCCAAAAGCAAATTACTTATATGCACATCTTCAGGGGGGCCCTTGCAGCTTATGAAGACAATTCCTTATCCTTTACAATTTCACAGATTATATTCCCCGTTGAAAACTTCAACTAGTTTGTCATCAATCACCAAAAAGGGGGAGATTGTAAGTGCATCGAGTGCCACCCCTAGTTGGTTTTGGAGTATTGACGACAAACCTAGTTGACGGACTAATGTGTTTATGAGAATTGCAGGATAACACAGGTAGAAGTCCCTCATTGATTCGGTTTTCCTACCAGAGATGACCCCTAAAAATGTATGAAGACATTGAAGTCAAAGGTGGTATATGAAGATACTCACATTGAAGACTATGACAAGAGAAGACACCACATGAATCCTATGGAGCTCGAAGACTTAGATCTTTTGTAGTTCTTTTTCTTTTGTGTTGAGTCATAGGAACCACCGTACTATTAAGTGGGGTCCAAGAGAACCAGTCAGAATGACTGAAGTAATGCCTAACCAAAAACCTATGTCTTCGAGTGAAGACTATGAGAGCGAATCTTGTCCAGAGTCGGACAAGTCATCTTTGCTTGTAGCCCAAGTAAAGTTGCCGTGTGAGTTTGAAATCTAACCGTTGGAACACGTGTCAGTTCCTTAGTGACCCAGGGTCATTTCGGACAAATCAGGTCGGGTTGCCAAGTGGCTATAAATAGCCCACCCCCCAGAACCATAAATGGTTGGCTGCTCAGATTAAGAGTACGGCTTTTGTTGTTTGAGAGCAACCCACCTCGAAGCCTTTGAGAGGGAATTCCTTGCAAGGATAAAGCCCTAACCACCCAGAGCCAAAGAGAATTGGGCATCACTTAAGTCTTCTTGTCTGTGTGATCTGAAGACTTATTACACTTGAGGACTGTGCATCCTCCAACCGGTTAGGCGTCGCGTTCTGAGCATCCAAGAGACATTGTGGATTGCCGGTGAACGAAGTCTATGAAGGTTTGGGAGTCTACCTTGAAGACTTACCAGAGTGATTGGGCGAGGTCTGTGTGACCTTAGCTCAAGGGGAATACGGTGAGGACTGGGTGTCCTGAGCTGTGTGTTCAGGACTGGGTGTCCGGGACTGTGTGTCCTAAGGTTTAAATACCTAGCTGCCCCAACCAGACGTACAGTTGTCACAGCAACTGGAACTGGTCAAACAAATTATTGTCTTCAATGAGTCACTGGTTTCATCTTCCCTTCCCTTTACTTACTGTTGCTCCTTGTGAAGTCATTGTATGTTTGCACTATCTTTTGTCTTCACTGAGTGACTGCATGTTCTATATGCCTTCATAATATCTTCCTACCTGATCCTTACTACATTGCTGCTATTAAGTCATTGTGTTTTCACTTTATTGAATACTTGACTATGGCATGCCTAGTGTAGTCTACCTTCCGCTGTATGGTAATAGGTCTATTTCTATCGTTTGTCTTCATAACTTCCATGTTTTGAAGACTTTCATAAAAATCGCCTATTCACCCCCCCCCCCCCGCCTCTAGTTGATATAACGCACTTTCAAGTGGGAACACTAAACGGATGAGCAAGTAAATGCGACCACTTACCCAGCTTGGGGGATTGTGCATAGAGAATCCGCCATGTGGGTTGACACGGAGAAATTCCTCCTCTTCTCCATTGTACAAAGTGGACAAGATCTTTAATAGAGCGGCAACTGAATCTGGCCCTTTGCGGCCGTAGCGGGTGGCGTCGTCCTCCCCGTTGAAATCCCACATGGGGTGGCTTCTGTACTGAAGCGGCTGCACCCCCCGCATGATGCATTCGGCCATAACTCCGATCATGGTTAGTCCGGAATGGGCCAACAATCTTTTTCGGCCCATGAGATAAACAATGTCCCTGTCACTTTCCCTTTGAGGGCTCCGTGGACGCCAGCTTAGGCGCTTCTTTAAAGGGGCACTGTCGAACTCTGGGAGGCCGATCCGGATAGGATCCGGCAGCGGGACGTCTTCTATATAGAACCATTCCGAGGGCTAGTCTTCGGACGCCTTCTTTGGGGTTCCGGACAGATATTCGGTCCCGGCAATGCGCCATACTTTGGCTCCGCCCACTTGATACATTGACCCTTTCTTGGAACGGGGCACAAGGCAAAATAGCTTCAATACCCAAGAACAGCTCGCAGAGGGCTACAAAGCCCGCGATGTGCAATACTGAGGCAGGCGTGAGATGATGTAGCTGGAGGCCGTAGAACTCCAGCAGCCCCCGGAGAAACGGGTGGATGGGAAATCCGAGCCCCCTCATTAAGTAAGGAACGAGGCACACCCGCTCTCCTTTGGATGGATTATGGGCATTCTCTGCTTGCTCTCCGCCGTTGTAGACGGCAAGACCGGCTCGGACCGGGACAATATCGGCCGGGGGGAGAAATCCCTTGGTCTGAAGCGTCACTAGCTCGCTATGCGGAGTAGAACATCTCTCCCAATATCCAAGCTTAGGGCTAGAAGGATGAGAGGAGGAGTTGCGGCGGCTGGCCATGGTGGAATGGACCTTTGACGGATGCGCTCTGATGAACACTCGTGGAGGGGAGAAGGTGTGGATTGGACCTAAATCCTCATCCCCTTAAAAAGGGCAACTCATTTACACGGCGAGGGGTGTGAACGTAAAAGCACTCAAACTTTTTATATTCGTTTGGCACGTGGAAAGCGGCCATTATTGGGCGTAGAAGCCGAGGAGTGCAACATCTACAAGAAACTGGACTTTATTCAAATAGGTACACGGAATTTGGAGGGGAACCCGCCTTGCAATGCCGAAGACAATCTGCGCGCCGGACTCATCATCATTGAAGCCTGGTTCGGGGGCTACTGAGGGAGTCCTGGATTAGGGGGTGTTCGGATAGCCGAACTATACCTTCAAGCCGGACTCTTGGACTATGAAGATACAGGATTGAAGACTCCAACCCGTGTCTGGAAGGGACTTTCCTTGGCATGGAAGGCAAGCTTGACGATATGGATGTTCAGATCTCTTACAATTGTAACCGACTCTATGTAACCCTAACCCTATCCGATGTCTATATAAAATGGAGGGTTTTAGTCTGTAGGACAACATACACATCAACAATCATACCATTGGCTAGCTTTTAGGGTTTAGCCTCTCTGATCTCATGGTAGATCAACTCTTGTACTACCCATACCATCAATATTAATCAAGCAGGACGTAGGGTTTTACCTCCATCGAGAGGGCCCGAACCTGGGTAAAACTTCGTGTCCCCTGCCTCCTGTTACCATCCGGCCTAGACGCACAGTTCGGGACCCCCTACCTGAGATCCGCCAGTTTTGACACCGACAGAAGGCCAAATGAAAAAAAAATAGAAAGGCCAAATAAATAAAGAAAATAAAAGGTACAATGCTTGTGCTTCAAAGTAGCACCATGATCTTCATGATAGAGAGTCTCTTATATTGTCACTTTCATATACTAGTGGGAATTTTTCATTATAGAAGTTGGCTCGTATATTTCACCAATGGGCTTCCTCAAATGCCCTAGGTCTTCATGAGCAAGCAAGTTGGATGCACACCCACTTAGTTTCTTTTGTTTAGCTTTCATACATTTATAGCTCTAGTGCATCCGTTGCATGGCAATCCCTACTCCTCGCATTAAAATCATTTGATGGGCATCTCCATAGCCCATTGATTAGCCGCGTCAATGTGAGACTTTCTCTTTTTTGTCTTCTCCACACAACCCCCATCATTATATTCTATTCCACCCATAGTGCTATGTCTATGGCTCACGCTCATGTATTGCATGAAAGTTGAAAAAAGTTTGAGATTACTAAAGTATGAAACAATTGCTTGGCTTGTCATCGAGATTGTGCATGATGAGAGCATTTTTGTGTGACGAAAATGAAGCATAGCCAAACTATATGATTTTGTAGGCATAAGCTTTCTTTGGCCATGTTATTTTGAGAAGACATAATTGCTTAGTTAGTATGCTTGAAATATTATTATTTTTATGTCAATATTAAACTTTTGTCTTGAATCTTTCGGATTTGAATATTATGTTTTTATCATTTACCTACTCGAGGACGAGCAGGAATTAAGCTTGGGGATGCTTGATACGTCTCCAACATATCTATAATTTTTGGTTGTTCCATGCTATTATATTATCTGTTTTGGATGTTTAATGGGCTTTACTATGCACTTTTATATTATTTTTGGGACTAATCTATTAACCGAAGGCCCAGTGCAAATTGCTATTTTTTTTGCCTATTTCACTGTTTCCTAGAAAAGGAATATCAAACAGAATCCAAACGGAACGAAACCTTCGCGAGGATCTTTTTTGTAACAGATGCAATCCAGGAGACTTGGAGTGGACGTCAAGGAAGCAGCGAGGAAGCCACGAGGCAGGAGGGCGCGCCCATGGGGGCTAGGCGCGCCCCCCACCCTCGTGGGCCCCTCGCAGCTCCACCGGCCTACTTCTTTCGCCTATATATACTCTTATACCCTGAAACCTTCGGGGAGATCCACGAAACACCTTTCCACCGTCGCAACCTTCTGTACCCGCAAGATCCCATCTTGGGGCCTTTTCCAGCGCTCCGCCGGAGGGGGATTCGATCACGGAGGGCTTCTACATCAACACCATAGCCTCTCCGATGATGTGTGAGTAGTTTACCACAGACCTTCGGGTCCATAGTTAATAGCTAGATGGCTTCTTCTCTCTCTTTGTGGATCTCAATACAAAGTTCTCCTCAATCTTCTTGGAGATCTATTCAATGTAATTCTTTTTGCGGTGTGTTTGTCAAGATCCGATGAATTGTGGATTTATGATCAAGATAATATATGAACAATATTTGATTCTTCTATGAATTCTTATATCCATGATTTAATATCTTTACAAGTCTCTTCGAATTATCATTTTGGTTTGGCCTACTAGATTGATCTTTCTTGCAATGGGAGAAGTGCTTAGCTTTGGGTTCAATATTGCGGTGTCCTTTCCTAGTGACAGCAGGGGCAGCAAGGCACGTATTGTATTGTTGACATCGAGGGTAAAAAGGGTTTATATTATATTGCTTGAGTTTATCCCTCTACATCATGTCGTCTTGCCTAATGCGTTACTCTGTTCTTATGAACTTAATACTCTATGCATGCTGGATAGCGGTCGCTGTGTGGAGTAATAGTAGTAGATGCAGAATCGTTTCGGTGTACTTGTCATGGACGTGATGCCTATGTTTATGATCATGCCTAAATATTCTCATAACTATGCGCTTTTCTATCAATTGCTCGATAGTAATTTGTTCACCCACCATTATATTTGCTATATTGAAAGAAGCCACTAGAGAACCTATGACCCCCGGGTCTATTTTACATCATATTAGTCTCCCGTCAACTAGCTATCTCTGTCGCCGTTTACTTTGCAATCTTTACTTTCCAATCTATACAATAAAAATACCAAAAATATTTATCTTATTATCTTTATCAGATCTCACTTTTGCAAGTGGCCGTGAAGGGATTGACAACCCCTTTATCACATTGGTTGCAAGGTTCTTGATTGTTTGTGCAGGTACTAGGCGACTTGCATGTAGTCTCCTACTGGATTGATACATTGGTTCTCAAAAACTGAGGGAAATACTTACGCTACTTTGCTGCATCACTGTCGGTGTCAAAACCGGCGGATCTCGGGTAGGGGGTCCCGAACTATGCGTCTAGGCCGGATGGTAACAGGAGGCAGGGGACACGAAGTTTTACCCAGGTTCGGGCCCTCTCGATGGAGGTAAAACCCTATGTCCTGCTTGATTAATATTGATGGTATGGGTATTACGAGAGTTGATCTACCACGAGATCAGAGAGGCTAAACCCTAGAAGCTAGCCTATGGTATGATTGCTGATGTGTATGTTGTCCTATGGACTAGAACCCTCCAGTTTATATAGACACCGGATAGGGTTAGGGTTACATAGAGTCGGTTACAATGGTAGGAGATGTGAACATCCGTATCGCCAAGCTTGCCTTCCACGCCAAGGAAAATCCCTTCCAGACATGGGAAGGAGTCTTCAATCTTGTATCTTCATAGCCCAGCAGTCCGGCGGAAGGTATAGTTCGGCTATCCGAACACCCCCTAATCCAGGACTCCCTAAGTAGCCCCTGAACTAGGCTTCAATGACGACGAGTCCGGCGCGCAGATTGTCTTCGGCATTGCAAGGCAGGTTCCTCCTCCAAGTACTTCATAGAAGATTTTGAACACAAAGAGTGTCCGGCTCTACAAAATAAGTTTCCACATATTGCCCTTGAGAGAATAATAATATTAACACAAATCTAATCTGCCGACGTATTCCGTGGTGCGACACGCCACGGCCAAGCCTTTATCCAAATCGTTTCATTCTCCCACCTCAGTGTGTTGTGTGAGGCAGTTTCCTTGGCACGTCTTGTCAAAACAGAGATCGTGTCCCTTTATTCCGGGATTCTCATCAATACAGGTGTGGGTAACCCAACTGCGCCATTGATTACGGCGCTTGGAGATAAGCGAGTTTTACCAGGCTAGTGGGGACACGTTGTTGCGTCCACCCATATAAGGGGATAAGGATCCACCTTTTCACCCACGCCTTCTTCCTCCTTTGCCTATCCATTCTTGCGCACTCGAGCTCCAGCGCCCAAGTCCGCACTACCACCTCAACCTTCTCCAGTCATGTCCGGAGCGGGAGGTAAGTGGATGGTCTCCCCCGTCACGGAGGGACACATAAAAAAGTTGAGGAAGGCCGGATATCTGGCTAGCGACATCGCGCACCGACTCCCCGAAAAGGGGCAGCTCATCCCCACTCCTAGGCCCCATGAGAGGGTGGTATTTCTCCCCCATTTCCTCCGCGGACTGGGCTTCCCTCTGCATCCATTTTTCCGGGGGCTCATGTTCTACTATGGCCTAGATTTCCACGATCTGGCCCCGAACTTCATCCTCAACATCTCGGCGTTTATCGTCGTGTGCGAGGCATTCCTCCGCATCCGCCCCCATTTCGGCCTATGGCTTAAGACTTTCAACGTCAAGCCAAAGGTGGTGCGCGGCAGCCAGGCGAAGTGCAGCGGCGCCATGGTTGGCAAGATGGCCAACGTCCTGTGGCCCGAGGGCTCCTTTCTGGAGACCCTGAAGGGGTGGCAATCAGGGTGGTTTTACATCACCGAGCCACGCGACGCCGAATGGGTCGCACCCCCTGAGTTCCGATCCCCCCCCACGCGGCTCACCTCCTGGAAGGAGACAGGCCTGCCTTGGGGTAAAAAAGGAGAGCTGACCGGACTCCAAACATGCATCCAAACCCTGATGGACAAGAAGCTCAAGCTTGTCAACATAGTCCTGGTTATGCTTGTCCGCCTGATCCTCCCGTGTCAACGACGGGCCTTCAACCTTTGGGAATTCGACCCGGCGCGACATCAAACTCTTAACAGGCTCTTCGACACGACGTACGAAGATGCCTGGAGGGTGCTTTTCAAGGGCGCTGAGGCTCCCGCATCCGCTGCCGAGGATCGCGGATTCAGTACTCGGCATCACGCTCATGCGGTAAGCTATTTTTCTCCTTTTACAGGGTATCAGTTTTTCATAGTTTGACTCTATGTGGGATCTGAGTTCCCTTATCTTGGATAGGATTGGGTGGTGACGTCCGGACAGATCAACTGTCCGGCTCCTCTGCCCGAAGGCCCAGCGGACATTTGCTTGGCGAAGTTGCTGGTTCCGGCGCCCTATGTGGTGCTGGAGAAGAAGGCCACGAAAAGGGCCACGGGGACTCGAAAGAGTGCCCAACGCCAGGAGGTGTCGGATTCGTCATCTGATAGTCCGGAAGCGCCTTCCTCTCATGAAGACGAGGAGGAAGAAGAAGAGACCTCTCCCCCTCCAGCGGGAGGAGAGAAGAAAAGGAAGGCCGCCCTCTCCGAGGAGGCCGGAGGGTCCAGGAAGGGGAAAACCCTTCCCCCGGACTGCTCCACCGATGCCGACGACGACGAAGAGGACTGGCAGCCCAGGGCCAAGCCCCTGGAGAAATCGTAAGTGTCCGGATACCGGGGTAGTTTATAGTATTTGTTTTTCGCATAGCTTTCCCTTATGTCGAATATGTTTATGCAGCCCACCCAAAGACCGGCTCGACGCATCGTCGAGCGGCTCACTGGACCCGTCGGAGGTGAACTCGCTTCCGGCGGCTTCATCCCCCCGCCCTGCGGACGACACCGAAGTGTTGTCCCAACAGGTTCCAAGCCGGGAGGAGGTGGTCTTGGAGGCGCCGCAAGGCGACCTCCCGGACTCCAGGAGTAAAGGGGATGAAACCCCCCAGGGCTCCAAGTCCGGCTTAAGGCCGGACACAGCTCCGGAATCTTCAAGGGTTCCAGAGTCCGGCGGGCCCCTAGTATTCGGAAGACCGATTTCGGGGCGCTATCCATGCCTTGGCCGGCAGGAGCCGACTCCTCGCCCGAAGAGGCATAAGTCTTTAGGGACTCGAAAGAACCTCTCGAACAGCGACTAGCTCTCGCTTCATCATGACAGTTAGTTTTAGCTTTCTCCACTGAGGTGCTCGGCCCAGCTCAACTGGTGCACAATCGCAGTGGTTCTCCTAGTGCTACCTTAGCCGATATAGCGGAACGTAAGGCACCAAAACATAGGAGCCGGGCAAACCCAACTATTTGACCCAAGACATGAGTCGGAGCCGGTGCATATAATGCTATAAGTTCGGGGTGCCGCACTTGTTAAAGTGTTCGGACTTCTCAGACCATGTTGAGGGGTACTGAAGCCCCTGGCGTATTTTGTCCGTACCAAAGTGTACGGGTGCAACATATCATTTAGGAACATATATATATTAAAAAAAGGTAATGCAAAAAATAGACGAAAGCTATGCATTGTTCATTAAAATAGCTGCGATCAAAGCAGAACGATACAAGTGATGTGATAAACAAAAAGTTGGACTATTTAACATGTCTGCTTCAGGGGCAAGCTGCGGGATAGTATGCGAAACGGGTATACTGCTCGTGATAGAGACCACCTAGGATTTCCGTAATGCGGCATGGCTTGTCTGCTTCCCTGGTCCTTGCATCGTTTGTGCGGCAATTGAACTGCCGAACAAGCCTTCCGAAGAGTAGAGTCCTGGAAGTAAGAGAAAAGTGTAAAAAAGGTCGGCAGCCCCTGGTGCGGTTTAAGCCGTGTTTTGGGCGTGCCGTGATAGTGCCCCTCCCCCTATGCCCATGGTATTTCTAGGGCGTAGTTATGTACGCGAAGTACTGGCGTCGCCTTTTTGCGGGGGTTGGGGTTGGGGCCGCATTGCTACACCTGCTCGGAATGTGCCAGGCGGTCTTGTTGTAGGTTACTCCGGGCGCGCTTGACTGTGTCCGGACGTTTAATCGCCGGACTGGAGAACTTCCTGGAGAGGCTGCTTTGTACTTCCGCTGCAAGGGCCGCCGTGTGCTCCTCCATTCGGAGGGAGCGTTTGGTGTTTCCATTGACCATAATTACTCCTCGAGGGCCTGGCATCTTGAGCTTAAGGTATGCGTAGTGCGGGACCGCATTGAACTTGGCGAATGCGGTTCGCCCGAGCAGTGCATGGTAGCCACTGCGGAACGGGACTATGTCAAAGATTAACTCCTCGCTTCGGAAATTATCCGGGGATCCGAAGACCACTTCAAGTGTGACTGAGCCTGTACAGCTGGCCTCTACACCTGATATTACGCCTTTAAAGGTCGTTTTGGTGGGCTTAATCCTCGAGGGATCTATGCCCATTTTCCGCACTGTATCCTGGTAAAGCAGGTTCAGGCTACTGCCGCCGTCCATAAGGACTCTAGTAAGATGAAATCCGTCAATGATTGGGTCGAGAACCAATGCGGAGAATCCGCCATGACGGATGCTAGTGGGATGGTCTCTTCGATCAAAGGTGATCGGGCAGGAGGACCATGGGTTGAACTTTAGGGCGACTGGCTCTACCATACGTCCCTTAACGCGCGCTTCCGCTCCCTCTTGGGGACGTGGGTGGCGTATATCATGTTCACCGTCCGCACTTGTGGGCGAAAACCCTTCTGTCCATTGTTGTTCGGCGGCCAGGGCTCCTTGTCGTCATCCTATGCAACCCCTTGTCTTCATTGTCAGCGCTTAATCTGCCTGCCTGCTTGAACACCCAAGAGTCCCTGTTGGTGTGATTGGCCGGCTTTTCAGGGGTGCCATGTATTTGGCACAAGCGGTTGAGTATTCGGTCCAAGCTGGACGGGCCCCTGGGATTCCTTTTGAATGATTTTTTCCGCTAACCGGATTTAGAGCCTCTGAATCCGGCATTAACTATCGTATCCTTAGCATTGTCGCCGTTGATGTGACGCTTCTGTTGGTTGCGACGCGACCTGGCACTAATGTCCCTCGTGTCTGAACGACCAGGGTTCTTGGTCATATTGTTGCTACGAGCAAGCCAGCTGTCTTCTCCCGCGCAAAAGCGGGTCATGAGTGCCGTGAGTGCTGCCATAGATTTCGGCTTCTCCTGTCCTAGGTGTCGGGCAAGCCACTCGTCACGGATATTATGCTTGAAGGCTGCTAAGGCCTCTGCGTCCGGACAGTCGAGTATTTGATTTTTCTTTGTTAGGAACCGTGTCCAGAATTACCTGGCCGATTCGTCTGGCTGCTGAATTACGTGGCTTAGGTCGTCAGCGTCTGGGGGTCGCACATAGGTGCCCTGGAAATTGTCAAGGAATACGGCTTCCAGGTCCTCCCAACAGCTGATTGACCCTGTTGGCAGGCTGTTAAGCCACTGCCGGTCTGGTCCTTTAAGCTTGAGTGGGAGGTATTTGATGGCGTGAAAATCATCGCCGCGGGCCATGTGGATATGAAGGGGATAATCCTCGATCCATACCGCGGGGTCTGTTGACCCATCATATGATTCGATGTTTACGGGTTTGAAACCCTCGGGGATTTGATGATCCATTATTTCGTCTGTGAAGCACTACGGGAGTGCGGCGCCTCTGTACTGGGCGATATCATGACATAGCTCCAATGAGCTTTGTCTACTGTGTTCGGCCCTACCGAATTTGTGGCCGGCGTGACGGTTGTCGTCTCGAGCCGCGGGGTGCCTACGCGATCCGTAGATCGATCTTGTTTGCCTTGTCTTGTCCTCCAACATGTCTCGTAAGTCCGGCACATATTCCCGTGCCTTGGTACGGGGTGCGGCTTGGGTGGAGGGCCATGAGGCCTCTCTGTCGCGGCCACGAGGTGGCCTGTCGGCCGCATCGAGTGCTTCCTCCTCTAATCGGGGTAGCAACCTGCGCTTCGGGTAGCACTTGGAGGGGCGTTCGGGTTTATGCTCTTCGGCCGCGAGGACTTCAGTCCATCTATCGACTAGCCGATCTTGATCAGCTTTAAGCTGTTGCTGTTTTTTCTTGAGGCTTCTTGCCGTGGCCATAAGCCTGCGTTGAAAACGCTCTTGTTCGACGGGATCCTCTGGCATGGCGAATTCGCCGTCGTCGAGGCTTGCCTCGTCTTCGGAGGGAGGCATATGATTATCGTCCTCGACCTCTCTGTCAGCCGCTCTCCCATGGGGGCTGGTTTCTCCATCCTCCTATGCTAAATCTTGCTCGGGAGGATGTTCTTCGGCGCTTTCCAGGGTATTATTATCTCCCGTGCTGGAATCGCCGTTTTCGTGTTGGCGGGATTTTGAGCGGCGCCGCTGACGCCGGCGCTTTTGTTGTTTCTTGGAGGGGTCATCCTCCGCTGTGCCATCGCCCTCTCCCTCTTTTGGGGTGTCCGCCATGTATATGTCATATGACGAGGTGGCTTTCCAGGGCCTAGTAGGCGCTGGTTCTTCATCATCTCCTTCATCGGCGTCCATACCATCGATGTCTTTGGAGTCGAAGTCGAGCATGTCGGTTAAGTTGTCGACAGTGGCTACAAAGTGGGTGGTGGGTTTGAATTTCTTCATCGTCCGTACCGCAACCTTGCTGACCGTAGTCCGGCCAGGGCTCTCCCGACAAAGAGAGAGACTTCAGTGATTTCAGGATATCACCGAAAGGCGAGTGCTGAAAGACGTCCGTGGCCGTGAACTCCATGATTGGCGCCCAATCAGATTCGCTCGTCAGGGGCGCGGAGGGTTCGGAGTCCGGAGAAGAATCCAGCTCCATGGAGTCACGAGTCTTGCAGAGTACGTGGCTGGTGTTCGGCTCAACCGCCATTGGGATCGCAGCCCCCGAGGCGGCGTCCAACCACCCATCCTCGATCGGCGCGGTCGGCTCCGAACCAGGGGCCGGAGCCAATGCAGGTGCGGCCTCCAGGGCACTGTTCGACGGCAGAGCTAGATCATGCTCGTCGTGACAGTGCGGCGCGCTCGGCAGTGGTTCGAATCCATCGAAGATCAAGTCCCTGCGGATGTCAGCCGTGTAGTTTAAACTTCCGAATCTGACCTGATGGCCAGGGGCGTAGCTTTCGATCTGCTCTAGATGGCCAAGTGAATCGGCCCGCAGTGCGAAGCCGCCAAAGACGAAGATCTGTCCGGGGAGGAAGGTCTCACCCTGGACTGCATCGCCATTGATGATCGTAGGAACCATCGAGCCTGACGGCGACGGCACAGAGGAACTCTCAATGAAAGCACCAATGTCGGTGTCAAAACTGGCGGCTCTCGGGTAGGGGGTCCCGAACTGTGCGTCTAGGCCGGATGGTAACAGGAGGCAGGGGACACGAAGTTTTACCCAGGTTCAGGCCCTCTCGATGGAGGTAAAACCCTACGTCCTGCTTGATTAATATTGATGGTATGGGTATTACAAGAGTTGATCTACCACGAGATCGGAGAGGCTAAACCCTAGAAGCTAGCCTATGGTATGATTGTTGATGTGTATGTTGTCCTACGGACTAGAACCCTCCGGTTTATATAGACACCAGATAGGGTTAGGGTTACATAGAGTCGGTTACAATGGTAGGAGATCTGAACATCCGTATCGCCAAGCTTGCCTTCCACGCCAAGGAAAATCCCTTCCGGACACAGGACGGAGTCTTCAATCTTGTATCTTCATAGCCCAGGAGTCCGGCGGAAGGTATAGTTCGGCTATTCGAACACCCCCTAATCCAGGACTCCCTCAATCACCCTTTCCTCTTCAAGGGAAAACCAACGCATGCTCAAGAGGTAGCAGTAACTGAACCGCGTAGGTCAGGAAGAGTTAGCAAACTTACTGACTTGTACGAGAATCAAAAGTTTGTAACTTGGTAGATCCTCTAGAGGGTGTAAAACACATACAATATAAATGGATCTTCAAATGAAAAACGGACATGGATGGTAATCCTACTTACCTATATAGCAAGACTAGGCGTGAAGGATTGTTTCCAAATCGAGGGAGTTGATCATGATGAGACCTTTTTACTAGTATACATGTTAAAGTCTGAGGTTATGATGGCAATTGTTGCATATTTCGGTTACAAGATATGGCAGATAGACATCAAAACGACTTTTCTAAATGGAAATCTTAAAGAGGATGTAACATGATGCAATTAGAAGGTTTTGTAGATCCTAAGGATGCTGGTAAGGTATGCAAGCTTCAAATATCAATTTATGGTTTGAAGCAAGTATTGAGGAGTTGGAATCAACATTTTAATGAAGTAGTTAAAGAGTTTGGCTTCATTAAGAATGATGAAGAAGCTTGTGTATACAAGAAGTTTAGTGGGAGCTATATGGCATTTCTAATCTTATATGTGGATGAAATATTATTGATTGGAACGAAGTAAAGTTCCTAGCACAATAAAAGATTCATTGAAAAGTATGTTTTCAATGAGAGACTTAGGCAAAGCAACTTATATATTGGGCATTAAGATTGATTGAGATAGATTGAGACGTCTAATTGTCCTAAGCCAAAGCACGCACATGAACAAGGTTTTAAAGAGGTTTAAAATGGAGAACACTATGAAAGGTTTTGTTCCAATGTCACTTGGCACAACACTTAGCAACAATCATCTCCCAAGATAGTTGATGAGCGTGTGCAAATAAGTGGACTCCCATATGCCTCCGCAATTAGTTCTATCATGTAGGCTATGATATGTACAAGACCAGATGTTTTTATGTGCTAAGTGTTAGTAGAAGGTTCCAAAGTGATCCAGGATTGGCTCATTGGGCAGCTATTAAAAATATTCTTAAGTATCTCAGAAGGATGAAGGACATTCTTCTTGCCTATGGAGGGTATGAATAGCTCGATGTAAGTGGTTACACTAACAATAGCTTCATCATTGATATAGATGACTATAAATATCAATCGCGCTATGTTTTCACTCTTAATGGTGGTGAAGTGGTTTGGAAAAGTTCCAAGCAGAGCATTGTTGCAGATTCTATGGCGGAAGCAGAATATATTGCGGCTTCAGAAGGTTTAAAGGAGGCAGTCTCGATCAAGAAGTTTGTTGAAGAGATTGGTGTGGTAATAAGTGTGTTGAATCCAAAGGAGCTCTATTGTTATAATAGTGGTGTTGTTACCCAAGCAAAGGAAACCAAGGTCCCACATGAAGACCAGGGTTGTCAAACGCAGGTATCACATCATCCGACAGCATAGAAATGTTTTGTGAAAGTACTCAAGATTCACAATGGTTTGAATATGTTAGACCAGATGATGAAGCCTCTATGATGACCAAAACATGAGTAACATCGAATAGCCATTGGTGTTAGAGAAGCTATGTAACTAGATTATTCGCTCCAGGGTAAGTGAGAGTCTGTTGGAAATATGCCCTAGAGGCAATTATATTTGTATTATTTATGTCCACATTTCTAATTAAGAGTTTATATTCTATGCTATACTTGCTTTGATTCTTGAATATGCGATTCGGAGTAAACACATATGCACGTGTAGAATAATAAACAGTAAAATCTGATTCCTAGTCTTGCCCCTAGGACTAGTTCAAGTGTTATGTTATGATCATGTTTTCTTGGTCATAGGTATTTTGTTAAGAGTAGTGAGGATACCAATACAACTTTGATAGTATGATGATAGAAGAATGATCATATTGAATTGATCCAACTTGATTGTTATTCTTTGAGATGTAATCTCACAAGTCTATTGATATAACAAGGAGAGGTAACGTATACTTTAGTTCATCGGACCATGGGAGTATCGTAGTCACTTCATACCAGACAATAAACTTTGGGGTTTCTCAAACATCTTCTGTAACATGGTGATCATAACGACAACTTTTAGGTTCATCGAAAAGTGTGACAAGGGGCTAGATAGCTCAAGAGTGGGATTTGCTCCTCCGACGATGGAGGGATATTCTTAGGCTTGTTCTTATGCTCGATGGATCGTTCATGAACGGTTCACGGAACTTCATCAATGATCTACATCAACTCTTCTTATGATGCAACTCTAAGTTGGTAACAATCCAATCTAAACATCCAATGCATCTTCATAGTGTTCCTAGATTGTGATGATAGGGCAATTTTCTAGTTTTCTACTATGTTTCCCAGCAGATAGTGGGGTGATGGTGTTCTCTCAGGGTTGGCGAGCGCGCGACTTGGCGAGCATGTCGGCGGAGATAGGTTGGCAACTGCATGATTTTGCGAACTAGTGGACGTTCAATTCCAGTGGGGTGAACTTGTCTGTTCTGCATGTCGTTCGATGTCCCCACCTTGGTCTTCAATCCTATGCAAACACTTTGTTGTACCGCAAATGTTTGGAGCAAAAGTTTGGCATGCTCAAAATGCTCCTGGCCTGAATGATCGTCTAGGAGTTTGATGTCGTTCACTGCCCCATTGCAACCATAAGGTTTATGGTGGGGTGTGAAACATTGCGGAATTGGTGGGCGCAACTCCATGTATTGCTGCATTGCTTGGGCCTGGGCGACAAGTTTGGTCGCATCTTCAGATAACACACTATGTTCTGCCTACTCTGGACTAACCTGATGGAGGCTACGGTTGGGTCTTCTTTTCTAAGAGGCGACCGCGCTCTTGTTACTGGTGCAAGTGCGGGTGCTACATCTTCTTACGACTAGCTTCTAGCTTTTTGGAGGCGTTGTTGGTATTCGGTATCGGTGTCATGCGTGTTGCCAGTGCGCCCTCATCAAAAGCGTCATCTTTAGAGTTCGCGATGTTATCAACCATGTACAAGGTGGTTGCCTGTGGCACCCCGACTCAGAGCAACCGGTTTACCTTACATTGCCAGCCCAGAGATCTAGTCTTCTGGCAACACACAACAACTTGGTACAAAAAACAATCGCTTTATTGATGCTAGCAGAAACATAGGTTCGATATTACATCAGGTAGCGAGGCCCAGCGGCACACACGGTGCGGCTGAACAGTACATACATTATTTAATGAACATGAAGGGGGCCTTGATCACAACAACTACGTGGCAGTGGAACGACGACGACGCGGAACTCCATAGCACATGGACACCGATGTGGACACGGTCTATACATGGGAAGCACCCCGATCCAGTAAGACTTTCCTGAAATCTGGCATGACACGCCAGGTCAGTATATTGAATGTACTTGCAAGCTCACAACAAGTAAAAGCATAATGGCAAACAATAACATGATGATTAAGTAGGTTAAATGCAAGGCTATGCAGACTACTCATGAAGTGAACATGCTTGTGTACCGAGTCCCTCAGACTCTCTTACCAAATGGGTTACCTCATAACAACCATCAACAATACGGTGATCACTCCCGGATCACAAACGAAACCAACTATTTGGTTCCCACAGCAACAACCATCTTCATGGTCTCAACCATCTCATCACATAACAAGTGCCAACCATATAACTTTAGTGTGCACGATTAACTTATTCATGTTGATCCATGGTGTGACTTACTTACGAGCTATGTCCATAACCGAGGATGTGGCTATCGATAGATTTAATATACACTCTCTAGAGGTTAGTACATTGTACCCACACCACGGAACCCATGGCCTCCAACTCCCATTCGGGTGGACCAACGGCATTACGACAAAACCAACCCATTTCCATGACACACTCTCGGCCACTCCGACATACTCCCCTCTGGGCTAAGTCATGGGTGGCCCCGATGCCAACCCGTGGCATCCAACGGCCACCGTCATGATAAAAACATCAAAGGTCCCAAACGGGGACATGGTACCAAAACAACAACGGGCACACAAGGTTATGTCTGCTTACCGGGCCAGGGTACCACATGCCCATAACCTTCCTTTGTTGGAGGCACCAACCATAGGCATGACAACGGACCGAATAAGGGCCTTCCCATAAAGGCAAATGGGGTTGCATCGGGAAGCTCGATTCGGTGGCACCATGACTCGATCAACAATTATGTTCAAGTTGAATTATCATCAGGTTTAACTTGAAATAAAATAACTCGAGCCAAAGTATGCCATGAACATCCAACCATATGACATGCAACTATATTCACATATCACTGAGATGAAACGGATCAACCTCAAAGAATCATCATGCACTACTGATCATGTGAAGGTACTGGTTAAACTCCATCATTTTTAGTTATGACTTTAGCATGGTGAGAATATAAATATTAGCCATCGTATGAAAATAATACCGAGCATTATCAACCATAGTCATATTATCAAAGTATCTCTACTGCACTAAACTAGTCCATGCACTCAAGTACCACAACCAGCTAAACACTTCTATAATAACAAATGCAATAACTTAAGCAATATTATATAAATGATTTAATGCATGAAATAAAGCATATTCAAGTTGGAAAATCATAGTTATTGAAATGACACTATGTGAATATTTGTGGTGGCTTGCCTTAGCACAGAGGAGGGTCACACTCCTCCTGGTTCTCCTCGAGGCAAGATTCTCCCTCTGAAAATAATTAAAACAACAAAAGAAGATATCAAAAACAACTCTGAAATTCACCAGAAATTCTAGACAGTAAGGAAAAATCTCAAATTTTGTGTGCTGCTAGAGAATTCCAATGCAAAACATTTCAAAAAGAATCAACTCATTTGGACATATGGTTTAGGAGTTAGAGCTGGTCAAAGTTGTTGTTAGAATGAATTTAAATTTGAATAAAAGAAAAACGGGGGGTGACGTCAGAGACTTATTCAGAGAATACACCTCCACTCGTACCGCTTCGGGCGCAAGTGGAGAAGCTGACAGTGAGCCCTGCCTGTTGGGTTTTGAGGAGAGGAGGAGAGAAACAGGGGACGACGGCGCTTCACCGGGGCTCTCTTCGGCGAGCAGGGGTCGGCCGGCGATTTGAGAGGGAGGGATGGGTAGAGGAGGCTCTGGCGCACCTGCCTATACCCGTAGCTTGGCGAGGGGTGGCTGGAGTAGCTCAGAAATGACATCTCCAACGGCGGCTGCGGACGGAGTTCGCCGGAGATGAGGAAGACAGCGAAGGTGGGCGGTTCCAGGGGCTCCAACAGGGTCAGCTATCACCAGTGGACCTCTAGGGAGTCGCCGGAGAAGAAGATGGAACTCCAGGGGCACTGGAGAGGTGGGGAGCAGCAGAGGGGATCGCCGGCGAGCTCGGGTCGTGGACGACGTCCAGAGGCATGCCCGGCCGGGTTGCGGCTTATCTGCTATGTTGTGGTGGTTGTATGAGTGGGTTGAGATGCTCGGAGAGGCCAGGGGGAGCTCTATTTATAGGCAAAGGGGATGGGGGTCTCGGCTCCGCCGGAGGGCTCTGGAAGTGGCACACGGTGACGAGGAGCACCAGAGGGAGGTGGAGAAGAGGTTAGGGTTCACGCGGCCACTATGGAAGCTCGAGGACGAGCATAGGGCATGAGTGAGGACGGGGACACAGGCATGGGCGCACCATGCGCGTGGCCGCGACATGTCCGTGCTCGCTGCAGCGGCTTCGGCATCGGCGAGCTGCAGGGAGAGGTCAAGGGTGATGCATCGAAGCTGGTGGCGCGGTGCGGCAGTCGCAGGCGAGCACTGCGACGGGCACGCACTGAACAGGGGCTCAGGCACAGCGCAGAGCGCGCCGAATGCTTGCTAGTGCCCGTGTCCACACGCGGTCACCACGCGAACTATGCCAACACGATGCCCAGGAGATGCCAGGCCTTGTCTAGTGTGTTGTCCATACAATGTTTGGTCTATGAGAAGAGATGGCACACTGCCAGGCCGACCGGATTGAACAAGAGCTCAGCAACAAGTTTCTGGACAGAAACTTGTGCACTGTGTTTGGAGGGGTTCTAGAAGGAGTTTAGGGCTAATCTCTTGGGGTTAAAGTTTTCTTAGGAAGGTAATGAAGCTCAAGAAAAATCAGCTTCATTGGATCAAGGAATAATACACTTACTTTGTAAAGTGCATTTTCAGGGTAGAATACAAATGATTTTCCCTAGCAAAATTTGGTCACATGACCATATGATATTTTTGCATAGGGTGATGAGGCACTGTATAAAGGACGTGTGAGAATTTTCTTAGATTTTTCTTAGAAAGAAACAGAGGGGTTGCTTTGGAAGGGAAGTGGAAATATTCCATTTTCAAGAGGAAAATGAATATTTTCTTTATAAGATAAATATTCCAAAGCATTTTGATGATGAATGGGAGATCAAGAGAGGTTGTGAGAGGTGAGAGGGTCACTTGGGTGAAAATCAAAACAATGCCCAAGTGCAAGTCCAAATGAATTAACTTAAAAATCCAACTCAAAGAAAAGGCAGATGAAAAGTATGATGGCAAAAAGAAACCGGCAAAAAACAAGGTGTCACATTGACTCCCAAGGCCGGCAAGGTGTTGGTATCAATTAAGGGAAACTGCCATCGCTTTCCTCTTCCTTCGGCTCGTGCTCGTGGCAAAAGTCCATGGTGGCAATGTTGTGGGAGGCTGGTGGGCTTATGAAGATCAGCTCTGGCTCTTGCATCCAACAATGTGCTAGGTTGCAGAGATCGAGCTCATCACCCCTGTCGGCAATATATCTAGATTCTCGAAGAAGAGAAGCTGGACTGCCGCATAAGTGTCGATGGGATTAATCTGGCCACCGAGTTTGTGATTAAGTTCATTGCAACAAAGGTGAAGATATGGCTGTTGGGGAACGCGGTAATTTCAAAAAAAAAATCTACGATCACGCAAGATCTATCTATGTGATACATAGCAAAGATAGGGGAGAGTGTGTCCACGTACCCTCGTAGACTGAAAGCGGAAGCGTTAGTTAACGCGGTTGATGTAGTTGAACATCTTCGCGATCCAACCGATTCAAGTACCGAACGTACGGCACCTCCGCATTCAGCACACGTTTAGCTCGATGACGTACCTTGTACTCTTGATCCAGTTGAGGCTGAGGGAGAGTTTCCTCAGCGCGATGGCGTGGTGGTGGTGATGATGAAGTTACCAGCGCAGGGCTTCGCCTAAGCACTACGACGATACGACCGAGGTGTGTAACTTTGGAGGGGCCACCGCACATGGCAAAAAGATCAACTTGTGTGTTCTATGGTGCCCCCTGTCCCCGTATATAAAGGAGCAAGGGGGAGGCCTGCTGGCCCTCCTAGGGCACGCCCTAGAAGGGAGTCCTACTAGGACTACTAGTCCTAGTAGGATTCCACCAAGAGGGAGAGAGGGGGAAGGAAAGAGAGGGAGAGGGAGAAGAAAAGGGGGGAGTCGCGCCCCCCTTCCCTAGTCCAATTCCGACCCAAAGGGGGAGGGGAAAGCGGCCTGCCCTAGCCGCCCCTTTCTCTCTCCACCAAGGCCCATGTGGCCCATTAGTTCCCCCGGGGGGTTTCGGTAACCCTCCAGCACTCCCATTTTATCCGAAACTTCTCTGGAACACTTCCGGTGTCCGAATATAGCCATCCAATATATCAATATTTATGTCTTGACCATTTCGAAACTCCTCGTCATGTCCGTGATCTCATCCGGGACTCCGAACAAACTTCGGTTATCAAAACACATAACTCATAATAAAAATAGTCATCGAACGTTAAGCGTGCAGAACCTACGGGTTCGAGAACTATGTAGACATGACCGAGACACATCTCCGGTCAATAACCAATAGCGGAACCTGGATGCTCATATTGGCTCCTACATATTCTACGAAGATCTTTATCGGTCAAACCGCATAACAACATATGTTGTTCCCTTTGTCATCGGTATATTACTTGCCCTAGATTCGATCGTCGGTATCATCATACCTAGTTCAATCTCGTTACTGTCAAGTCTCTTTACTCGTTCCGTAATACTTCATCCGGTAACTAACTCATTAGTCACAATGCTTGCAAGGCTTATGGTGATGAGCATTACCGAGAGGGCCCAGAGATACATCTCCAAAACACGGAGTGACAAATCCTAATCTCGATCTATGCCAACCCAAGAAACATCTTCGGAGACACCTGTAGAGCACCTTTATAATCACCCATTTACGTTGTGACGTTTGGTAGCACACAAAGTGTTCTTCCGGTATTTGGGAGTTGCATAATCTCATAGTCTGAGGAACTTCTATAAGTCATGAAGAAAGCAGTAGCAATGAAACTGTAACGATCATAATGCTAAGCTAACAGATGGGTCATGTCCATCACATCATTCTCCTAATGATGTGATCCCGTTCATCAAATGACAACACATGTCTATGGTTAGGAAACATAACCATCTTTGATTAATGAGCTAGTCAAGTAGAGGCATACTAGGGACAATATGTTTTGTCTATGTATTCACATATTTACTAAGTTTCCAGTTAATACAATTCTAGCATGAATAATAAAAATTTATCATGAAATAAGGAAATAAATAATAACTTTATTATTGCCTCTAGGGCATATTTCCTTCAGCCTCCCACTTGCACTAGTGTCAATAATCTAGATTACATAGTATGATTCTAACACCCATGGAGCTTTGGTGTTGATCATGTTTTGCTCGTGGAAGAGGCTTAGTCAACGGGTCTGCAACATTCAGATCCGTATGTATCTTGCAAATCTCTATGTATCCCTCCGACACTTGATGAAAGATGGAATTGAAGCGTCTCTTGATGTGCTTGGTTCTCTTGTGAAATCTGGATTCCTTTTGACGGGTCCATTTTGAACTTCTTCAAAACTTTATCAAGGTATGTGCTTTGTGAAAGTCCAATTAAGCATATTGATCTATCTCTATAGATCTTGATGCCCAATATGTAAGCAGCTTCACCGAGGTCTTTCATGGAAAAACTCTTATTCGGGTATCGCTTTATGCTATCCAAAAATTCTATATTATTTCTAATCAACAATGTGTCATCCACATATAATATTAGAAATGCTACAGAGCTCCCACTCACTTTCTTGTGAATACAGGCTTCTCCAAAAGTCTGTATAAAACCATATGCTTTGATCACACTATCAAAGCGTTTATTCCAACTCCGAGAGGCTTGCACCAGTCCATAAATGGATCGCTGGAGCTTCTCCTTCTCCGACCGACTCTACAACTTCACCAGCATGGAGAAGCCCGGCGACATCGACCCCACGCTGGAGCCGCAGTACATGATGCGGCTCAAGAGCAAGTGTGCCAGCCTAAATGAAAACACCACCCTTGTGGACATGGACCCTGGCAGCTTTAAGACCTTCGACACCGACTACTTCAAGTTAGTGAGCAAGAGGAGGGGCCTATTCCACTCCGACAACGCCCTCCTCACCGACCCCTTCACCCGCGCCTACGTCCAGCACCATGCTACCGGCGCCTTTAAGGACGAGTTCTTCGCCAACTTCGCCGCCTCGATGATCAAGATGGACAACGCTAACCCGCTCACCGGAAGCCAAGGTGAGATCAGGAAGAAGTGCAGCATGGTCAACCATTAAACCACCGACGAAGTACAAGGCTGTTTTGATTTGTGACAATCTTTTCTCCATGTAAATTACTGTAAGATTGTTATAGCTCCTTTCTCTCCCAAATATTTTTCTTTCATTGATTTATTGTTTCATTACAACCATGTTAGTTCCTTGTACACACGACGAACACTTTGGTATTGCCACCTCCGACGTGTCGTCCATTGTCATCTGGAGATTATTCATGTCACTTTTACTAGCTTTGTCTAAGTTTGTCTTTGTTTTATTTTAGATTGTTACATAATGTTTTGTTGTGTTTTTTGTTTTACCTTAGAGAATATCATAATGTTTCACATGTACAAGTAAAAAAGAAGAGTTATTGTTAGATTATCTTTATTTATTTATTTGGGGTAGGATGGATAGCAACCATCAAATTTTGTGGCATTGACTGTTGCCACTGACGTGCATTTGGTCTCTTCTTGTTAGAAAGTGTATCTTTATGTTTAGTTGTGTATCTGTGAAAACCAAGTGCACAAGCACGAAGAACGATAGATCCAATGTACTCCCTCCGTCTAGGTGTATAGGTCATCTAAGGTTGTGCATCGCGACCAAGGCGGAGGAAAAAACGAGATAACTTAGTGTTTATTTGCTAATTAATAGCATTACATACAATGGACTGACCACTGTATGTCATGTTTGGTAGTCTCAAGCAACTGAAAGCATACATGTCTTACATTTTTTATTAGTTGATTCTTTTATTTATGTCAAGAAATAAGAAACGATGTGGAAGTTAATGCACCATGCCTTAAGAATTTTTTTCAGAATTTTTTGAATAGTTTTACTATTTTTTTGATTTCACTGTTCATTATGGTGCATTTGAGCTCATGTGTAGATACTTCGCGTCCGCTTTTCAAGGCGTTTATAGACCTAAGAATATGAGGCCTCCTTAATTTTTCCTCCTCCACAACACTACTAGGGAAAACCCTAGTAGTAGCGCTTGAAATATGCATAGCAGTAGCGCTGGGTCCAGCGCTACTGCTACCGCGCTACAGCTAAGTTGTAGCAGTAGCGCTGGTATGGGCAGCGCTACTGGTAAGTATTCTTAGCAGTAGCACTTCCTGCAGCAGCGCTACTGCTAACTATCTGTAGCGCTTGTTTTTCTGAAGCGCTGCTGCTAAGCCAGCGCTACTGCTAGGTGATTTACAGCGCTACTGCTAATGTTGCTGCTTTCACCGATCCCCACCCCTCTATGTATTTGTGCGGTATTTATACAGGCTCTATACAATAGTTTCATCAGATCATACTAAACATACACTATTCTCATCATATCATAGACATACAGTAGTCTCGTCATACCATCATCATCATCATTCAACACAAATATCATCACATCTTGAAAATAGCGATACACAAATGCGATCATGTCATGTCTCGAATAAGTGCAATTGCATGGTCATGGCACACACACAAGTTTCATACTCTCTATCTAAACCATGATGTAGAAGAGAAGAGCGATCAGCATGAGCAAGAGCGCGACTATGTAGTACCAGCGGTCCCGCCCCTGCTCATGTTGGAGTGTCCACCTCAAGTAACTACTTTCTGCTTCGGCTCTGCTATCGAACACTCTGTGGCGAGCACCCGGGTACCTGTGCACCTAGGCCTGAGCGGCTGGCCAGTGGTCGTACACTCTTGGAACTCTCCCAGCGTACACGGCGTAGTAGCCTGATGTCTACTACACAACCTTCTTCTTGTAGACATTGTTGGGCCTCCAAGTGCAGAGGTTTGTAGGACAGTAGCAAATTTCCCTCAAGTGGATGACCTAAGGTTTATCAATCCGTAGGAGGTGTAGGATGAAGATGGTCTCTCTCAAGCAACCCCGCAACCAAATAACAAAGAGTCTCTTGTGTCCCCAACACACCCAATACAATGGTAAATTGTATAGGTGCACTAGTTCGGCGAAGAGATGGTGAAACAAGTGGTATATGGATGGTAGATAAAGGTATTTGTAATCTGAAATTATAAAAACAGCAAGGTAACTAATGATAAAAGTGAGCGTAAATGGTATTGCAATGATAGGAAATAAGGCCTAGGGTTCATATTTTCACTAGTGTAAGTTCCCTCAACAATACTAACATAATTGGATCATAAAACTATCCCTCAACATGCAACAAAGAGTCACTCCAAAGTCACTAATAGCGGAGAACGAACGAAGAGATTATGGTAGGGTACGAAACCACCTCAAAGTTATTCTTTCCAATCAATCTGCTGGGCTATTCCTATAAGTGTCACAAACAGCCCTAGAGTTCGTACTAGAATAACACCTTAAGACACACATCAACCAAAACCCTAATGTCACCTAGATACTCCAATGTCACCTCAAGTATCCGTGGGAATGATTATACGATATGCGTCACACAATCTCAGATTCATCTATTCAACCATAACATAGAACCTCAAAGAGTGCCCCAAAGTTTCTACCGGAGAATCACGATGAAAACGTGTGCCAACCCCTATGCATAGGTTCATGGGCGGAACCCGCAAGTTGATCACAAAAACATACATCAAGTGAATCACGTGATATCCCATTGTCACCACAGATATCCACGGCAAGACATACATTAAGTGTTCTCAAATCTATAAAGACTCAATCCGATAAGATAACTTCAAAGAGGAAACTCAATTCATTACAAGAGAGTAGAGGGGGGAAGAAACATCATATGATCCAAATATAATAGCAAAGCTCGCGATACATCAAGATCGTGCCAAATCAAGAACACGAGAGAGAGAGAGAGAGGAGAGAGATCAAACACATAGCTACTGGTACATACCCTCAGCCCCGAGGGAGAACAACTCCCTCCTCGTCATGGAGAGCACCGGGATGATGAAGATGGCCAGCGAAGAAGGATTCCCCCTCCGGCAGGGTGCCGGAACGGGTCTAGATTGGTTTTCAGTGGCTATGGAGGCTTCTGGCGGCAGAACTCCCGATCTATTGTGCTCTCTGGAAGTTTTAGGATACGTGCGTATATATGGGTGAAAGGAGTACGTTGGTGGACCGAAGGGGTGGCCACGAGGCAGGGGGTGGGCGCGCTCCCTACCCTCGTGAGCTCCTCCTTCATCTTCTGACGTAGGGTCCAAGTCTATCCGGTAGGTTTCCTTGCAAAAATAACTTCTCCAGTTGATTTCGTTCCGTTTCGACTCCGTTTGATATTCCTTTTCTTCGAAACACTGAAATAGGCAAAAAAAACAGCAATTCTGGGCTAGGCCTCTGGTTAATAGGTTAGTCCCAAAAATAATATAAAAGTGGAAAATAAAGCCCAATATAGTCCAAAACAGTAGATAATATAACATGGAGCAATAAAAAATTATAGATACGTTGGAGATGTATCAGGCATCCCCAAGCTTAATTCCTGCTCGTCCTCGAGTAGGTAAATGATAAAAAGATAATTTTTGATGTGGAATGCTAGTTGGCATAATTTCAATGTAATTCTTCTTACTTGTGATATGAATATTCAGATCCGAAAGATTCAAGACAAAAGTTCATATTGACATAAAAATAATAATACTTCAAGCATACTAACTAAGCAATTATGTCTTCTCAAAATAACATGGCCAAAGAAAGCTATCCCTACAAAATCATATAGTCTGGCTATGCTCTATCTTTACCACACAAAGTATTAAAATCATGCACAACCCCGATGACAAGCCAAGCAATTGTTTCATACTCTTGATGTTCTCAAACTTTTTCAATCTTCACGCAATATATGAGCGTCAGCCATGGACATAGCACTATAGGTGGAATAGAATGGTGGTTGTGGAGAAGACAAAAAAGGAGAAGATAGTCTCACATCAACTAGGCGTATCAATGGGCTATGGAGATGCCCACCAATAGATATCAATGTGAGTGAGTAGGGATTGACATGCAATGGATGCACTAGAGCTATAAGTATATGAAAGCTCAACAAAGGAAACTAGTGGGTGTGCATCCAACTTGCTTGCTCACGAAGACCTAGGGCATTTTGAGGAAGACCATCATTGGAATATACAAGCCAAGTTCTATAATAAAAGATTCACACTAGTACATGAAAGTGACAACATAGGAGACTCTCTATCATGAAGATCATGGTGCTACTTTGAAGCACAAGTGTGGTAAAAGGATAGTGGCATTGCCCCTTCTCTCTTTTTCTCTCATTTTTTTTATTTTTTTGGGACTTATCTTTTTTTATGGCCTCTTTTCTTTTTTTATTTGGGCTTCTTTGGCCTCTTTTATTTATTTATTTTCATCCGGAGTCTCATCCCGACTTATGGGGGACTCATAGTCTCCATCATCCTTTCCTCACTGGGAAAATGCTCTAATAATGATGATCATCACACTTTTATTTACTTACAACTCAAGAATTACAACTTGATATTTAGAGCAAGATATGACTCTATATGAATGCCTCCGGCGGTGTACCGGGATGTGCAATGACTCATGAGTGACATGTATGAAAGAATTATGGACGGTGGCTTTGCCACAAATACGATGTCAACTACATGATCATGCAAAGCAATATGACAATGATGAAGCGTGTCGTAATAAACGGAACGGTGGAAAGTTGCAAGGCAATATATCTCGGAATGGCTATGGAAATGCCATAATAGGTAGGTATGGTGGCTGTTTTGAGGAAGGTATATGGTGGGTGTATGGTACCGGCGAAAGTTGCGCGGTACTAGAGAGGCTAGCAATGGTGTAAGGGTGAGAGTACGTATAATCCATGGACTCAACATTAGTCATAAAGAACTCACATACTTATTGCAAAAATCTATTAGTTATCGAAACAAAGTATTACGCGCATGCTCCTAGGGGGATAGATTGGTAGGAAAATACCATCGCTCGTCCCCGACCGCCACTCATAAGGTGGACAATCAATAAATAAATCATGCTCTGACTTCATCACATAACGGTTCACCATACGTGCATGCTATGAGAATCACAAACTTCAACATAAGTATTTCTCAAATTCACAACTACTCAACTCGCATGACTCTAATATCACCATCTCCATATCTCAAAACAATTATCAAGTATCAAACTTCTCATAGTATTCAACACACTCATAAGAGAGTTTTATTATTAATCTGGCATACGAAGAATATTAGGATTTTAAGCAAATTACCATGCATTAAGACTCTCAAAATAATCTAAGTGAAGCATGAGATTTCAATAGTTTCTATAAAACAAATCCACCACCTTGCTCTAAAAGATATAAGTGAAGTACTAGAGCAAACAACAAACTACTCCGAAAGATATAAGTGAAGATCAATGAGTAGTTGAATAATTATGCAACTATGTGAAGACTCTCTAACATTTAATAATTTCAGATCTTGGTATTCTATTCAAACAGCAAGCAAAGCAAAAGAAAATTACATTCTAAGAATAGCAAACATCATGTGAAGAAGCAAAAACTTAGGATCAACCGATACTAACCGATAGTTGATGAAGAAGAAAGGTAGGATGCCAACCGGGGCATCCCCAAGCTTAGACGCTTGAGACTTCTTGAAATATTATCTTGGGGTGCCTTGGGCATCCCCAAGCTTGAGCTTTTGTGTCTCCTTAATTCCTCTCATATCACGGTCTCCCTAAATCTCAAAAGCTTCATCCACACAAAACTCAACAAGGACTCGTGAGATAAGTTAGTATAAACCATTGCCAAAACCTTATCATACTCTACTGTAGCAAATCACTAAAATTATTATTCAAAATTTCATACTAAATGCCTCTTCATATTTAATAGTCCTATCCTCAAATAGAATCATTAAAGAAGCAAACATATGCAAACAATGCAAACATAACAGCAATCTGCCTAAACAGGATAGTCTGTAAAGAATGCTGCAACATCCATACTTCCATAGCTCCAAAAATTATGAAAGATAATTCCCACTGTAGTAAATTTATCATAGCTTAATATGCAAAAGGTTTCAACATTATATCACATTCTGACTTTTCTAGGGAATTATTGCAACAGCGGTAAACTTTCTGTTTTCAAACAGCAACATGTGGACTTCTAAAATAGGCATAGTAAAGGATATCAATGCCACTTTTATTGAAATAAAAGATGCAAAATATTGTTCTAAATAACAGCAATAAAATCCTAACAAAATAGATTGACGCTCCAAGCAAAACACATATCATGTGGCGAATAAAAATATAGCTCCAAGTAAAGTTACCGATGAACGAAGACGAAAGAGGGGATGCCTTCCGGGGCATCCCCAATCTTAGGCTTTTGGTTGTCCTTGAATATTACCTTGGGGTGCCTTGGGAATCCCCAAGATTAGGCTCTTTCCACTCCTTATTCCATAGTCCATCGAATCCTTACCCAAAACTTGAAAACATCACAACACAAAACTTAACAGAAAACTCGTAAGCTCCGTTAGTATAAGAAAGCAAAACACCACCTGAAGGTACTGTAATGAACTCATTATTTATTTATATTGGTGTTAAACCTACTGTATTCCAACTTCTCTATGGTTTATAAACTATTTTACTAGCCATAGATTCATCAAAATAAGTAAACAACACATGAAAAACAGAATCTGTCAAAAATAGAACAGTCTGTAGTAATCTGAATCAAACGTATACTTCTGGAACTCATAAAATTCTAAAATAAATTGCTGGACCTGAGGAATTTGTCTATTAATCATATTTAAAAATAATTAACTAAATATAACTCTCCAAATAAAAATGGCATCAATTCTCGTGAGCGCTAAAGTTTCTGTTTTTTACAGCATGATCAACAAGACTTTCCCCAAGTCTTCCCAAAGGTTCTACTTGGCACAAACACAAATTAAAAGCATAAAACCACATCTAAACAGAGGCTATATGAATTAGTTATTACTAAACAAGATAAAAAATCAAGGAACAAAAATAAAATTGGGTTGCCTCCCAACAAGCGCTATCATTTAACGCCCCTAGCTAGGCACGATGATTCGAATGATGCTCACATAAAAGATAAGAATTGAAACATAAAGAGAGCATCATGAAGAATATAACTAACACATTTAAGCCTAACCCACTTCCTATGCATAGTGATTTTGTGAGCAAACAACTTATGGGAACAATAATCAACTAGCATAGGAGGGCAAAACAAGCATGACTTCAAAACTTTAAGCACATAGAGAGGAAACTTGATATTATTGCAATTCCTACAAGCATATATACCTCCCTCATAATAATTTTCAGTAGCATCATGAATGAATTCAACAATATAACTATCACCTAAAGCATTATTTTCATGATCTACAAGCATATAAATTTTATTACTCTCCACATAAGCAAAATTCTTCTCATGAATAATAGTGGGAGCAAACTCAACAAAATAATTATCATGTGATTGAAAATTGAAATCAAGATGGCAAGTTTCATTGTTATCATTATTCTTTAAAGCATACGTGTCATCACAATAATCATCATTGATAGGAGGCATGCTTTCATCATAATAAATTTGCTCATCAAAACTTGGGGGACAAAAAATATCATCTTCATCAAACATAGCTTCCCCAAGCTTGTGGCTTTGCATATCATTAGCATCATGGATATTCAAAGAATTCATACTAACAACATTGCAATCATGCTCATCATTCAAATATTTAGTGCCAAACATTTTATAGATTTATTCTTCTAGCACTTGAGCACAATTATCCTTTCCATCATACTCACGAAATATATTAAAAAGGTGAAGCATATGAGACAAACTTAATTCCATTTTTTGTAATTTTCTTTTATAAACTAAATTAGTGATAAAACAAGAAACTAAAAGACTCGATTGCAAGATCTAAAGATATACCTTCAAGCACTCACCTCACCGGCAACGGCGCCAGAAAAGAGCTTGATGTCTACTACACAACCTTCTTCTTGTAGACGTTGTTGGGCCTCCAAGTGCAGAGGTTTGTAGGACAGTAGGAAATTTCCCTCAAGTGGATGACCTAAGGTTTATCAATCCGTAGGAGGCGTAGGATGAAGATGGTCTCTCTCAATCGACCCTGCAACCAAATAACAAAGAGTCTCTTGTGTCCCCAACACACCCAATACAATGGTAAATTGTATAGGTGCACTAGTTCGGCGAAGAGATGGTGAAACAAGTGGTATATGGATGGTAGATAAAGGTATTTGTAATCTAAAATTATAAAAATAGCAAGGTAATTAATGATAAAAGTGAGCGTAAATGGTATTGCAATGATAGGAAATAAGGCCTAGGGTTCATACTTTCACTAGTGTAAGTTCCCTCAACAATACTAACATAATTGGATCATAAAACTATCCCTCAACATGCAACAAAGAGTCACTCCAAAGTCACTAATAGAGGAGAACGAACAAAGAGATTATGGTAGGGTACGAAACCACCTCAAAGTTATTCTTTCCAAACAATCCATTGGGCTATTCCTATAAGTGTCACAAAGAGCCCTAGAGTTCGTACTAGAATAACACCTTAAGACACACATCAACCAAAACCCTAATGTCACCTAGATACTCCAATGTCACCTCAAGTATCCATCGGCATGATTATACGACATGCGTCACACAATCTCAGATTCATCTATTCAACCAACACATAGAACCTCAAAGAGTGCCCCAAAGTTTCTACCGGAGAATCACGACAAAAACGTGTGTGAACCCCTATGCATAGGTTCATGGGCGGAACCCACAAGTTGATCACCAAAACATACATCAAGTGAATCACGTGATATCCCATTGTCGCCACAGATATCCACGGCAAGACATACATCAAGTGTTCTCAAATCTATAAAGACTCGATCCGATAAGATAACTTCAAAGGGGAAACTCAATTCATTACAAGAGAGTAGAGGGGGAAGAAACATCATAGGATCCAAATATAATAGCAAAGCTCGCGATACATCAAGATCGTGCCAAATCAAGAACACGAGAGAGAGACAGAGAGAGATCTCAAACACATAGCTACTGGTACACATACCCTTCAGCCTCGAGGGAGAAACTACTCCCTCCTCGTCATGGAGAGCACCGGGATGATGAGATGGCCACCGGAGAGGATTCCCCGGCAGGGTGCCGGAACGGGTCTAGATTTGGTTTCGGTGGCTACGGAGGCTTCTGGCGGCGGAACTCCCGATCTAATCTCGTTCTGGAAGTTTTAGGATACGTGGGTATATAATGGGTGAAAGGAGTACGTCGGTGACCGGAAGTGGCCACGAGGCAGGGGTGGGCGCGCCCCCTACCTCGTGAGCTCCTCCTTCATCTTATGACGGTAGGGTCCAAGTCTATCTGGTAGGTTTCCTTCCAAAAAACTTCTCCAGTGATTTCGTTCCATTTCGACTCCGTGATATTCCTTTTCTTCGAAACACTGAAATAGGCAAAAAAACAGCAATTCTGGGCTGGGCCTCCGGTTAATAGGTTAGTTCAAAAATAATATAAAAGTGGAAAATAAGCCCAATATAGTCCAAAACAGTAGATAATATAGCATGGAGACATCAAAAATTATAGATACGTTGGAGACGTATCATAGCCCTTCGCCATCTCTGATCTATGTACCAGCATCATGAGTTGATGAATTGAACGAGAATATGCAACATAATGTACTTAAGAAACAAAGCGGCATAATTAGAAAAATACAAACAACCAATAGTAAACATAAATGACGAAGTTCCTCATGCCCAAACTAATTAACTAGAGCGATCTATGCTAGTTAAGGACCACGGTTTAGTTACATCACATAGTTCCGCCGTGCATAAATTCAAAGTTTTGCCATAGAAAGACAGTAGTGACACATTGTCATCAACAATCAGTCCTCCATGTCGGTGGTCCAATCTTCATAGTCGGGGAGGAAGCACCCGAGCTTGTTGAAAGGCTTAAGGTCCAGACGTTGAGCGAGTAGCAGTGCTCGGACATCTTCCCGCATGATTGGCCCATGGTAGAACATCCCTGTTGGTTCAAGGACCTGCTTCATGATCACTTGGGGAAGTTCACACTGTACGTGATAAAACTCAACTCTGATTCAATGATCTGGTGTCGTTCCTATGCTTGTGGCCCAGCTGACAATATCGGCATCGTTGGTAGTAGCTGACATGTGAAGGCGTTGATTATCCTTCTGTACTCGAGCAGGTGATGCATGAGGTAGAATCCATCAGCCATACCGGTGTGCGGTTGCTGGATGCGGCAGAAGTAGATCTTATGATTGAAAGCCAGCCCGCGGTTCTTGTACTTTTTCACCTTGATATATCCACCAGACAGGCTGAAGGTTAACAGAGCACTATCGAGAACACTCTTTATGTGCTTGTAATCCTTTTTCCTGAGGTTCTTCGATGAGTCCAAGTACATCGCATGGGAGTATTCCGGGGACAGAACGATGAGGACCCCCCCCCCCCCCCGCTGCGCAAATTAAGTACACCTCAAATTAGCCTCCCTGCTACAAAGGAATTATTAACACTTACGAAATGATATGTGCGGATGACTTACGTGAGATGATAAGGAAAGAGAATCACTTCCTTGTCCTTATTAGCGATCATGAACTCGCCGAGGTACTTGCTTGCATAGCCATGGTGCTCTTTGCAAACTGCCAAGAAGCTCTCGTGCATATAGAACGGGTCCGCGACGCGGATATATTTGATATTCTCGACCCTGACAAAGTAGTACAGATACAGCGCATACATGCGGATGAACTGGAAATCAGCTTGGTTCATGTGGAACATGTCGTAGATGTAGTCAAATCGCAGGATGAACTTGTTCGCGGGCCATCACTACTAGGAAAATTCTTATAGACAGTAGCATAGTAGTAGTGCTTTTTATAACAAAGTGCTGCTACTACTTATCAGTAGTGCTTTTTATAAAAAAGCGCCACTACTATGCACTTACCAGTAGCGTTATTTTATTAAAAAACTCTACTACTACAATTGCCAGGCCGTTGCCGGCAGGCCAGGCATAGTACGTAGTAGCGCTTTTATGTATGAAGCGCTACTGCTACCGGATGTAGCAGTAGCGCTTTCTACATATAAGCACTACTACTACGGGCTCTTTATCCATCCCAAGGGACTGCACTCGACCTCTCTCTCACTCCCCCGCCCTCACACACTCACTCGCCTCTCTCCGTCGTCATCGCCACCACCGTCCCCCGCGCACCATCGTTCCCCGCGCCGGAGCTCTCCTGTCGGCCGCCCTCGCCCGCGTCGGCTCTGCTCCCCGCCGGCCACCCTCCCCCGCGCCGGCCTCCTCCCCCGCCGGCCACCCTCGCCCGCACCGGCTCTGCTCCCCCGCCGGCCTCCTCCCCGCGTCGGCCTCCTCCCCCGCCGGGCCTCCTCCACCACCGTGAGGTACTCCTCCTCCCTCCATTTAGTTCATTAGGTTAGGTAACTTAGGTGAATTTAGTTAATTAACTTAGGTGAATTTAGTTAATTAACTTAGATGTTTTTAGTTAGGGAAGTAGGTTAGGTAACTAATTAAGTAGATGCTAATTTAGGGCAGTGGTGTTTAGTTTATAGAAAAAATTCAATATAGTTTTTTTACTGTTTTTTAGTAAGTGTTTAATAGAATTAGTTAGAAAATTAATAGAACTAGTAAACTAGTTTATTTTAGTAAGTACTAAGTTATTTTATTATAGTAAGTGCTTAGTTGAACTAGTTGAATTAATAAACTAGTTTATTTTTAGTAAGAAAAATTAGAGGTATATGAGATTTGGATGATCTAATTAAAATTTTACTATAGACTACTTTATTTTTAAGGAAAATAATAGAACTAGTTTATTTTTTTTAGTTAACCAATTATTCCCGCATCGACGTCGACGATTCCTATCCTGCCATCCTCGTCGTCGACTCGGCGGAGGAGGCTCTGGTGTAGAGCCATGTCCGGGACTGGGCTCCGGGCTGGTACTGGGCGGTGCTACCTTCCGGGGGGCGTAGCTTGGTGAGGAGCCAGCCCGTCGTTGACCCGAACTTCTTTGGTGGCGGTCGGGTGGGCCAGTGACGGTGCGGAGGCTTGAGGACTCCGCGGAGGGGGATGTCACGTGTCAGCGAGGACGAGCGCCTGTCGCTACATGGTTGCCGTTGGAGGGCAGGTTCTCCAATACCTGGGAGGTTCTTCAGGGGGTCTCAATGGAAGCTTGATCCTGTGATGTTCCTTTCTCTTTGGGTGTCACCACCCGCACCGATACCCATCGTTCGCTACGGTTTTAGCTGTATTAAGTGATGTTATATGTTTATGATACTATTCGATATCTATTAGTGATAATATTCGACTATGTATGGACGAAAGAGGATGGCTTAGTTTTGCTTATGATGAATGCTAATTTGAATACTAAATTTATTTTTACGATTTGGTTTTGCTTATTGAATGCTCAAATTTGGGGAAAAAACTACTCCATTCAAAAGTTTGGGAATTGCTCATATGATTGTAGATATAAACATGTATATCTTGTGTTTGCTCAAATTAGGATATGTGCTTGCCAAGTGGTCGGCCATGTTTGCAGGTTTACACCTCCTATAGTGGCCTATGGTTTTGGCCGAAGTGTTGATTAATTTCCGTTCCGGCAAATTTCAGGCGCTCGAATATCCTTTTTTAGCAAAGGTCATGCCGGATTTTCGTAAATTTCTGGCATGACTTGTGCTAGAATATGTAGGAAATATCGACTGGCCTGGATTTTCTCGAAAAATAATTAAATGACATTTCGGGTTGAATTTAAGTCTGTCGAGGCTCCACCACCGAAGGTCAAAAAATCAGTGAGCGAGTGTATCCACCATATATGAGAGAGGACGAAGAAGCCCGACTGTTGTCGCGGGGGTCATTTTTCCTTCTTCTCCTTGTGCTATACCTTTTTTATGCACTAGGTGAAGGAGGAATAACGACCATCACCGACGGTCTAAAAATCAATGAGGGAGTGTATCCACCATATATGAGAGAGGACGAAGAATCACGACTATTATCGTGGGGGTCGTTTCTCCTTCTTCTCCTTGTGCTAGACCATTGTTATGCACTAGGGGAAGGAGGAGTAACGACCATCACCGACGGTCGCAAATGTCAGAGAGGAATCAGTGAGGGAGAGTCTCCACCATATAGACTCGGCAGACCGATAGTCAACCCGTGATGAATAATAATGATCTAATTTAATTTTTATAGTACATATATTGAATTGTATAAGTTTAATCTTTGAATTATGAACGTAGGAAATGTCATCATCGGACGACGAAAGTCTCCCGGGGGAGTGCAGCCGGTGCAACGACGACCGAGGTCTGTGCGATAGGCCTCACCTGGATGAAGATCGGCGCTTCAGCATTAAGCTCCAGGAGACCTTCGATGTTGAAACAGTAGGCAACGATGAAAAGTGTTTTTTCGTAATTAAGCATGACTTCAACTATTTCAACGTGTAATTTTCATCTTTTACAATTCGAGTAGCTTATCCCATGCTATGCTAGACGCTATGTCTTGGAGAGGATGGATTTTGAAGACCATGAAAATTTCGAAACAAAGAAAATTCACCTAAGAACCCATCATGATATGGATTTTGAAGTAAATATGTATAATTCTGAGAGCATAATCCATTTTGGTTGCAAAAATTGGGAAGCACTTTGCAAGATGTATGTTTTTTATGAGGGTATGCTTGTCACCATGGATGTTGGTGATCCTGACATCGACCAAGACAATATGGACATTTGGGTCCTTGTTGATACGCTTCCAATTCTACCGCTATGTGAGTTTCTCAAAAATATTTATTAATTAATTTATACTGTTCATTTCAAAATAGTTGACAGCTTATTTTCATTGACAACTTATTTTCATTGTTCAAACAATGTGTGGAACATGGTAGACAGAACCTAAACGGATGGCTTTGAGTTAACTTATCAGGAGAAAAATCATCTGGTCGCATTTTGTACCAATCTTGAGAAAATATCTATTATAAACTCCTCCACATTATGGTCAATACGTGCCATCAGGGACTTATCTTTTTTTATGGCCTCTTTTCTTTTTTTATTTGGGCTTCTTTGGCCTCTTTTATTTATTTATTTTCGTCCGGAGTCTCATCCCGACTTATGGGGGACTCACAGTCTCCATCATCCTTTCCTCACTGGGACAATGCTCTAATAATGATGATCATCACACTTTTATTTACTTACAACTCAAGAATTACAACTTGATACTTAGAGCAAGATATGACTCTATATGAATGCCTCCGGCGGTGTACCGGGATGTGCAATGACTCATGAGTGACATGTATGAAAGAATTATGGACGGTGGATTTGCCACAAATACGATGTCAACTACATGATCATGCAAAGCAATATGACAATGATGAAGCGTGTCGTAATAAACGGAACGGTGGAAAGTTTCATGGCAATATATCTCGGAATGGCTATGGAAATGCCATAATAGGTAGGTATGGTGGCTGTTTTGAGGAAGGTATATGGGGGGTGTATGGTACCGGAGAAATTTGCACGGTACTAGAGAGGATAGCAATGGTGGAAGGGTGAGAGTGTGTATAATCCATGGACTCAACATTAGTCATAAAGAACTCACATACTTATTGCAAAAATCTATTAGTTATCGAAACAAAGTATTACGCGCATGCTCCTAGGGGGATAGATTGGTAGGAAAATACCATCGCTCGTCCCCGACCGCCACTCATAAGGTGGACAATCAATAAATAAATCATGCTCCGACTTCATCACATAACGGTTCACCATACGTGCATGCTACGGGAATCACAAACTTCAACACAAGTATTTCTCAAATTCACAACTACTCAACTCGCATGACTCTAATATCACCATCTCCATATCTCAAAACAATTATCAAGTATCAAACTTCTCATAGTATTCAACACACTCATAAGAGAGTTTTATTATTAATCTTGCATACGAAGAATATTAGGATTTTAAGAAAATTACCATGCATTAAGACTCTCAAAATAATCTAAGTGAAGCATGAGATATCAATAGTTTCTATAAAACAAATCCACCACCGTGCTCTAAAAGATATAAGTGAAGTACTAGAGCAAACAACAAACTACTCTGAAAGATATAAGTGAAGATCAATGAGTAGTTGAATAATTATGCAACTATGTGTCGGGTGCCACTAATCCACGAGCACCTATGGGACCGGCGGACCGAGTCCCTTTCGGTTCGGCGGGGGCGAGGGTCGCACGAAGAGCGGATCGAGGCGAAGCACACGAGCAGTTTACCCAGGTTCGGGCCGCACGGATGCGTAAAACCCTACTCCTGCTTTGTGGTTTGTATTGAGTTCTTGCTCGGGAGCGCGGAGTGCTACAGTACACCCCAGCAGCTAACGAGACCGAGCCTGAGTGTTCTCTTCCTCCCCCCCCCCCTCTACGTTGCGCATGGGCCTCCTTTTATATGCTTAAGGGGTCACCGACAGGTGGCAACGTAGACAAGGGTAAAAATGGAAAGGTGTTGCGGTTGGTACAGCTACCTGCTACAGTGTATCATACCTAACCCTGACGGCAGGGGACCAGGGCATTAAATGCCCGTCTGCATCACCTAAATAGTGCAAAAGGGACCGTCAGGGACGCCACCGCTCGCCACAATGGCAATCTTGTCAGTGCCGCTTGCCACCGCGCACCGCTGGCTGCACAACCTCCCGCCACGTACGCCTGGAAGGGCCCCAGAGCGACACGTTGGTGGATGTGCTGGAGCGCGGGCACAGAGTGGTGGCTTGCCGCGGCAAGCGCCTTGCCGCGGTCGTTGTCTTGTCGCGTCCAGGAGCTTGTCGCTCACCGGGCCTTGCCGGGACGCGTGGCGCATCGCGGCAAGTTCCTTGAGATGCCTTGGTTGGCCTTCCCGGCAAGCTCCTCTTGCCAGGGTCTTGTCTCCTTGGCTTGGATACTTCCGGGCCTTGCCGGGACGCGTGGCGCGTCGCGGCAAGTTCCTTGAGGTGCCTTGGTTGGCCTTCCCGGCAAGCTCCTCTTGCCGGGGCCTTGTCTCCTTGCCTTGGATACTTTGTCCTTGAATGGCTCCAAAGGAACCACGGAGGACCTTGGCGGTCACCTGGCAAGCCTTGCTGTGGGATGCTGCGACTACCCGTGCACAAGTTTGGGATACTAGAGTACCCCTACTCTAGTACACCGACAGGAGCCCCGGGCCTGGGCCATACACGATGCCGAGCGCTGTTGGGCCAGGCCCAAAACAGGGCACGGGCACGCGCGGCCTGGGTTACACCGTATCTCTCCCCGTATCCACCGCGCCCTCCCCGAATGGCACGCGTTGAATGCGGCGTCGTGGGAGAGATCGTGGGTGGTTTCTTTATTCAGAAAGGCGGAACGTCCGCCCCCTCCCTCCTTATAAGCATGGGAAACAGGGGTAGTTCGCCCATTCACCGGTTGCTACTCCAATCTCGGAAACCTCCGCCGCTCCCTCGTCTTCCCAAAGCTGAAAGAGAGTAGCGCCCCGCCCCCCATCGCCACCAGCACCACCAACGTCGTCGACCTCCTCCACCACTTCCGCCATGGCTCCGAGAGCCGACAAAGGGAAGGTTGTGAAGTTGACCGAGGCGCAGCGGCTTGCGGCGCTGCGAAAGGAGCGGGCAATCTTCCCCCCCAAGCTCGCCGCGAGGGAGCTGAGGGAGAATTACTACCTCATCTGGTCGACGGAGACGCGAGCGCATCCGCGCGCGAAGGTACTTCCAGCCGCCGCTTGGAAAATGGCTACAAATGGATATCCTTTCTTCGCCTTGTTCTTCTACTGCGGGCTCTGCCCGCCTTTCTTTGAGTTTTTCTTCGATATTATGAACACCTACAGGTTCCGCCTCCTTGACTTCACCCCCAATGTTGTTCTGACCATGGCAGTTTTTGCACATCTCTGCGAAAACTTTATCGGAGTCTATCCCAATGTAGCCCTTTTTCGCCACTTCTTTATGCCCCGAGTAGAGAGAGGAGAGCCTTTATCCGGCGGAATCGCCTGGATCTCGAGGGCCGGCAAGAAGGACACTTATCTGGAGGGAGAGTTCCGCGGCAAGTGGGAGGAATGGAGAGCAGACTCGTGCTGGATTGTCGAGGAGAACCCGCAGCCGTTTACCGCCCGGCACCAAGCCCCAGTAGCACGCGGCAGCGATTGGAGTGACGTGGCCCCGGAAGACGATAGGCTGAAGATTGCCGTCACCCGGATCCAGCGCCTCAGGCTTGCTGGGCTCACTGTAGGCGCTGTTGGCGCAGATTTTCTTCGCCACCGCATCGCCCCCCTGCAGGAATGGAGGAGACCCGCCTGGGAATTCAAGAATGCGGCGGATATCATGAGGCTGCGTCCGGGCCTCAACTTCAACTTCACTATTCTGGAGCTTAACGTGATGCTCCAGGAGCTGTTCAAGTATGACCCTCAACATCCCGAAGTGTTCAGGTTGCCGAAGGGGGTCATTCCGCTGTGCAACAACTCCACGCTCGACCGTATCCATGCAATGATGCCGCTGTGCGATTCGCATGGAATTGTCCCAACTTGGCAAGAGCCTACAGACGACGTCGTGCAGGAGTTCTTTGATGGCTTAGTAGAAGTGCCGGTCCGCTCCGACGAAAAGAATAGCCTCACCCGCGACACCACCGATGCGGAGATGACACGCATCGCCACTATGCTGGAAGAGGCGGAGTCAACAGTCGCTGCGCCGCGCGACACGCTCCACCGCGGCAAGCACTGTTGCCGCGGGAGCACCTCACGCTGCTGCGGCAACTGGAGCGGGGTCCACCCGGACCACCGCTTCTGCTCCTGCCGCTTCTCACGCCGCGGCGGCAGCCGGAGCGGGGTCGTCTCAGACCACCGCCACCGTTCCCGCCAAGCGGCCAAGGGAAACTACTCCTCCGCCTCCTCGCGCCGGACATGAGCCGGACTTCGACTTCTCCGCGTTCAGCTCCGACGAGGAAGAAGAAGAGTAAGATTCTCTTGTTGTACTTGTAGTTCTTCAATTCTTGTTGTTTTGTCTTGTATCTCATTTGATTTACTCTGAACTTATTCCTTTTTAGGACTCTGGCCCAGAGAGCAGGGAAGAGAGCCAAGGTCCCAGTGATTGTCATCGAGGACGAACCCCCCGCGATAGCAGGGGGTGCGTCTGAGACAACCTTGCCGGACCCGGCAACTGTTCTCCAGAGCAGCCCCCAGCGTAAGTATATGGCTCGCTTTCCGCTGTTAGGCGCGCATGGATACTCTTTCTTTGCTGACATCTGACTGTTGGTTTGTGTAGGAGCAGAGCAGCCCCACCAGGAGCGCCCGGAGGCCGCCCCCGAAATGCCAAGGGAGAGTCCTCCGGCAAGGGAGAGTTCTCCGGCAAGGGACAGCACCGGCGTCCCCCCGGCGGCGGAGACTACGACTGCCGAACCCAGTACAGGTAATCTTCTCTTCAAAGCTTCCCTTGGGTTCTTCTTCTTTTTGGGTCTTTGCTTGACTTTTCTCACTTTTCCGGCCATCAGACCCATCTGCTGCGGAGCTGATGGAGACCGAGGTTGCTGCCGACGATGCCGCTGCCATTGAAGAAGCAGCCGGCGCTGATGATCCCGCCGGCGACGAGGCCGCCAAAGCTGCCGCCGTAGCAGCTGGCGAGGGGTCTGGCGATCGCACTGACGGCCCTGAGGCCGCAGGAGCGCCAGGCGCTACGTCGACCGCCGATCCGTCCGCCGCTGCCGCAGCGCCAGGCTCCGAAGAGCCCCAGCCAGGCGTCTACTTGAAGGCCGGCGATGGCGTCTTCATCAACCTCCCCTGGGCGTCAAGCTCTAGGGCGCCGGTCGAGGGAGAGAGCTTTGATGGAGAGGTGCTCGCCTCCGCTGGGCTGACGCTAGTTGATGCGCCAAGCAGCAGCAGTGGCGAGCCTGAGGAGGAGCGTCTGCTGCGGAAGCTGTTGTCGCTCTACCGCGCGCGGCAAGCCAAGCTGGAATCCCGCAAGGCGCTTGTCGTGAAGGCGGGAGCAGACATCGAGAAGCGTGCAGAGGAGCTCCGGGGTCTCGACCAGGAAGCTCTCCGGTCCCTGGCAGAGGAGCGGGAGCAACTCGCCGAAGAGCAGAAGGCCTTCTTCCTCGAGAAGGCCGAAGTTGAAGAGCAACAGCGGCTTGCCGCTGAGAAGCTGTCTGCGCAGGAGGGCGAGTTGGTGCAGCGGAAAGTTAACCTCGACAGCCATGAGGAGGAGCTTGCCGCGCGTGAGCAAAAATTCGGCGGAGCCCTTAAGCAAGCAGAGGATGCTGCCGCAGTTGCCGAGGCCGCCGAGAAGGAGCTGGAGACGAAGGTGGCACAGCTGGAGGCCGATCTCAAGGCGAGTGGCGAAGAGCTTGCCGCGCTCAAGCGTGAGCGGGAGAAGGACGCCCACAGCAACTCAGAGCTGCAGGTTCGTCTCGCCGAGAAGGGAAAAGAGCTTAGCGCCGCCAAGGACTCCAACGCAGATCTTGAGTTGAAGCTGACCACTTTGACCAAGACGCTGGACGGCGCCAGGGAGCAGGAGGTGGCCTTGAAGGAGGAGATCAAGGCCGACAAGGCGCTGCTGGCGAGTGCTGCCGCCGCCCAGAATGCTTTTAGGGAGAATGTGGAGCACTGGACGGAGGGTCTCGTGAAAGCTGCCGCAGATACCGACAGGGAGCTGGCGCAGCTGGAGGTGGAGGATCTCGGGTATCCCTCTGATGAGAACCTCCAACCCAGCGCCAAGCTCACCTTGTTCTTCAAAGGCGTGGCGACGGCCCTCCAGTGGCTCCGGGAGAAGATCCCAAAGCAGCTGGCCGACGAGTCGCGCAAGATCTGCGCGGGAGCTCTTCAAAAGGTGTTGGTGAAGGTGGCCTTCCGCAACCCGGGCCTCAGCCTCACCAACGTCCTCAAGACCCTGCCGCCGGATGCTGATCTGGAGGTGCTCAAGACCCTTGTCGCACCCATTGTGGACAAGGTGAGCGGGATCAAGAGGATTGAGGGCGATCGTGTAGACTAGGCCGCCCGTTTTCTTCTTTTCTTGTCGCTGCTGGTCATGTTATGAGAACAATCTGTTAGAGCCGCGACAAGCTACCTTGTAATATAACTCTATTCCAGGTAATGATTGCAATGTTATTCCCTTTACTTGATTCCTCCCTTTGTATGTTTTTGCCCTACGCTTTAAGGGAACTTGCCGGTGCAGGCACTTAGCCGCGAGCGCTGAGTGCGGGACGTCAGCAGCCTGCTGGCGGTGCCGCTACCGACAAGAAACCTTGTCGCAACTAGTCGCAGCTCACTTAAGTTGTTGAGCGGACTCGAAACAAAGTAAGGAGGCAACTAGCTACGAGTTGGTTCCTCCGCGCACAGGTTTTCCATACAAAGTGCGGTCGTTCAAGGGAGATAACTTAAAAAATTTAAAAATCTGATTGCTCAAACTTTGGCAACTTAGCTTTTCTGTTGTTTGCTTCCAGGTAAGGCGAAACTTTCTTGAACGACGCCTGGTCCATACCATTATCTTCTCCTTTCCCCCTGGCAAACTTGTGGGCGAGGGAACCTTCCTTTCCTTGAGAAAAAAGAAAGAGGAGAAAATAAAGATATGGAGCCTTACGGCTCGTTATTGCTTACCGGGGAGTAGGTGCTGCACAAAGTGTCAGATCACATATGCAAAAAATAGAAAGCATGAAATTGACAAGATGTGCGGAGCATATGATCTTTACTTATGCACGGGGTCTGCGCCCGGCTTTGTACAAAGGATTACATGCAACAGTGGCAAGACTTGTACAAAAGGTGGTTGCCGGAACAGGTTCCGGCAACCGCGCCTTACGGGTAAAACTTACGAAGATGCTCAATGTTCCAGGAATTGCTCACCGGAATGTTATCTTCGGTCTCAAGGAGGACAGCGCCAGGCCTAGTGACTCGTTCACCCGGTAAGGGCCTTCCCACTTCGGCGTCAACTTGTTGGAATTCTTGGCGGACTGAACACGCCGAAGAACAAGGTCGCCTTCCTCGAGACTTCTGGCGTTAACTTTGCGGCTATGGTAGCGGCGCAAAGCTTGCTGGTAGCGAGCAGCTCGTACAGCAGCCTGAAGACGGTCTTCCTCAAGGAGTAGCGCGTCATCTTGTCGCAGCTGCTCTTGCTCAAGCTCATCATAAGCGAGCACTCGAGGTGACCCGTATACGAGTTCCGTGGGGAGAACTGCCTCTGCTCCATAGACTAGAGCGAAAGGTGTCTGGCCAGTGGCTCGATTTGGCGTCGTCCTGATCGACCAAAGAACCACCGGTAGCTCCTCGATCCAGTTTCTTCCGCACTTGTGCAGCCTGTCAAAAGTCCTGGTCTTGAGCCCACGCAGCACTTCAGCATTTGCCCTCTCCGCTTGACCGTTGCTTCTCGGGTGAGCAACAGAAGCGAAGCAGACCTTGGCGCCAAGATCTTGGACGTACTGCATGAAGGTGCGGCTCGTGAATTGCGTACCGTTGTCGGTGATTATCCTGTTAGGGATCCCGAAGCGGCAAACAATCGACCTGAAGAACTTGACTGCTGACTGTGCTGTCACCTTCCTCACTGCTTCCACTTCCGGCCACTTTGTGAACTTGTCGATTGCAACGTACAAGTACTCAAAGCCCCCGACTGCTCGGGGAAAGGGGCCAAGGATGTCGAGCCCCCAGACCGAAAATGGCCAGGATAAAGGGATCGTCTGGAGAGCTTGAGCTGGTTGGTGTATCTGCTTGGAATGGAACTGGCACGCTTCACACTTGGTTACCTGTGCAGTTGCATCCTGGAGGGCTGTCGGCCAAAAGAAACCTTGCCGGAATGCTTTGCCGGCAAGTGCTCTTGCGCCAATGTGGTGACCACATATGCCTCCATGTATCTCTGCCAACAGCTTTTGTCCGTCTTCCCGGTGAATACACTTCAATTTCACACCGTTGAGTCTTCTTCTGTACAGTGTGTTGTCGACAAACTGGTACATACTTGACTGCCGGGCTACTCTTTCCGCTTCTTCTTGCTCTTTGGGAACTTCTCCTGTCTGAAGGAAACGGACAATCTGATGTGTCCATGCTGGAGCTTGTGGCTCGACAACAAGGACTAAAGGCAAATCTGCTGCTGCGGGAACATCCGCTTCTACGGCGAGTACCCGCGGCTCTGCCGGAGCTTGACGTTCCCCGGCAAGCTTGCCGGAGCAAAACTTGTCGGGAGCTTCTGCTTCGACGGAACAAACCCTAGGGCTTGCCGGAGCAGACTGCTCCTCAGCGCTCTTGGCGTTGATCTTGGGGACCTTCTTGGCGGCGGCTTCGGGAAGCTCTGCCGAAAAATAGTCACCAGAAATCAACTTCCTCTTCTTGCTCTGTCCAGTTGTTGCCGTTACAGACGGTTGAATCAGCTTGAGCACAAAGATCCCTGGTTCCACAGGTAACTTAAGTGCGGCGCACTTTGATAGGCCATCGGCAATGGCGTTCTGAGCTCTTGGAACATGCTCCATCTGTAGGCCGTCAAAGTGCTCTTCTAGCTTTCTCACTTCGTCGACGTAGGCTTCCATCAACGGACTCTGGTAGCTTTTGTTCACTTGGCGGACGACAAGCTGTGAGTCACCCCTGACAATGAGCTTCTTGATCCCAAGGTCTACCGCGATCCTGAGACCGGCAAGCAAGCCTTCATACTCTGCAGTATTGTTTGTTGCTTGCTCCTTGCGAAAGTGCATCTGGACTACGTACTTGAGGTGCTCTCCGGTGGGTGCGACAAGCAGTACGCCAGCGCCGGCGCCTTGCAGCAAAAAGGCACCATCAAAGTACATCAGCCACTCTTTGCTTGCTTCCTAGACGGGGATGCTCGTTTCTGGAATTTCTTCATCTGGTGTTGGCGTCCATTCTGCTATGAATTCTGCCAATGCTCTACTTTGGATAGTTGAAGTACTCTCAAACTTGAGGCCAAAGCTTGACAGTTCCAGTGCCCACTCAACAATCCTGCATGTCGCTTCTAGATTCTGTAGTATCCTCTTCAGCGGAAAACGAGTGACAACTGTGATCTCATGTGCTTGGAAGTAATGGCGCAGCTTTCTCGAGGCCATGAGAAGGCCGAAAAGCAATTTCTGCACGCCAGAGTACCTTGACCTAGCCCCCTGCAGAAGGGAACTGACAAAGTAAACTGGGCGCTGTACCATTCTCTTCTGTATCTCCTCGCGCGTCTGCGCAGATCCATCCTTGTCGGGACCAGAGCTTGTCGGGGAAGCCCCCTGCTTGTCGCTGGATGCGCCTGCCGTGGTTGCTGGCTCGTCATCTGCCTCCCTCTCTGCTACTAACGCAGCACTAACCACTTGATTGGTTGCTGCTATATACAGCAGCAACTTCTCTTGTGGCTTAGGTGCGACAAGTGTTGGAGCGGAGGACAGGTATCTCTTCAAGTCTTGCAGCGCAGCCTCCGCTTCCGGAGTCCATTTCATTGGACCTGCCTTTTTCAATATTTTGAAAAACGGCAGGGCGCGCTCAGCAGACCTAGAGATAAACCTGCTGAGAGCAGCCACGCAACCGGCAAGTCTTTGTACATCCTTGACGCGCTTTGGTGCTTCGATCTGCTCAATGGCCTTGATCTTGTCGGGATTGGCTTCGATTCCCCGCTGAGACACGAAGAACCCGAGAAGCTTGCCGGAGGGGACTCCAAACACACACTTCTCGGGGTTGAGCTTGAGGCTGATCTTGCACAGATTTGCAAAGGTCTCGTCTAAATCTTGAATCAGAGTTGCCTTGTCCTTGCTCTTGACCACTATGTCATCCATGTAGGCTTCCACATTTCTGTGTATTTGTGGCTCAAGAGCGACATGGACTACCCTTGCAAATGTTGAACCAGCATTTTTTAAACCGAAAGGCATCCGTATGAAACAGTACGTGCCACATGGAGTGATGAATGCGGTCTTCTCCTCATCCTCTTCTGCCATGAAGATCTGATGGTATCCTGAGTATGCGTCAAGAAATGAAAGCAAGTCACATCCGGCCATGGAGTCAACAATCTGGTCAATGCGCGGCAAAGGAAATGGGTCTTTGGGACAAGCTTTGTTAACATCGGTAAAGTCGATACAAAGTCTCCATTTCCCGTTCGCCTTGCGCACGACTACAGGATTGGCCAACCACGTAGGATGGAGCACTCCTCTGACAAGGCCTGCTGCTTCCAACTTCTTGATCTCTTCTGCGATGAATTCTTGGCGCTCCACTGCTTGCTTCCTGACCTTCTGCTTGACGGGCCGCGCATGAGGACAAACGGCAAGATGGTGCTCAATTACTTTCCTGGGTACACCGGGGATGTCAGACGGTTGCCACACAAACACGTCGACGTTCGCCTGTAGGAAAGCAATGAGCGCGCTTTCCTATTTAGGGTCGAGAGTGGCACTGATGGTGAAGGTACCACCAGTGCCGTCCTCCTTGGCAGACACCTTCTTGGTCTCTGGCGGAGCTGCCATTGTCTTCTTACACTTGTCGGTGGAGCTCGATGGTGCGTCCTCAACGGCAGCGCAGCACTCCGAAGAGGTGCGCTTGCCGGAGTGGGCATCAGAACTCTTGCCGGACTTGGTCTTCTTCTTCCCCCCGGGAGCTTTAACGGCAGGTGACTTGCGATCTGTTGCGGCTGCCGCTTCCCGGTAGATCTTGTCGGCGCAGATAAGAGCATCCTTCTTGTCGCCAGGGACAGAGATGACACTTATCCGGCCTGGCATCTTCAGCATGTTGTATGCATAGTGAGAGGCTGCCATGAACTTGGCGAGTGCTGGACGGCCGAGTATCCCATTGTAAGGCAATGGAAAATCGGCAACGTCAAAAGTGACCCTCTCAGTCCTGAAGTTCACCTCGCTGCCAAATGTTACTGGCAACGTGACCATCCCCTTCGGCTTGCTCCTTCCCGGGTTGATTCCTTGGAATGTGCCGGTCTCTTCAAGCTCGCTGTCAGGGATCTGGAGTTTCTGGAGTATAGCGGAGGAGATCAGGTTCAAGCCGGCCCCGCTGTCAACTAGCATCTTTGTGACCTTGAGGTTGCGGATAGTTGGTGAAACCAACATCGGCAAGCACCCGACCGCAGTTGTGCGATCAGGGTGGTCCTCAATATCAAAGATGATAGGCATGCTGGACCATTTTAGAAGCTTGCGTGACTCGACAGGTGGTTCCGCCGCATTGACTTCCCGCACCCACTGCTTGAGTTGGCGGTGCGAAGTATGCAGAGAAGCACCGCCGTCAACGCACAAGACCTCTGTGGCTTTCTGGAACTCCTGCTCACTGGTCTCGACACCATCCATGTCTTCGTCGTCGTCGTCATCTTCATCCTTGTCGCGGCCGCGGGGAGGTCTGTCTCCTTGCCGCTGCTTGGCCTTGCCGCGGCGTCCTCCCCGGCCGGCGCGCTTCTTGCCGGATTCTCCAGCGCTTCCTTGGGCCCCCTCCTTGTCGCGTCACTCGTATTCAGCCTTTTGCTGCTGGACAAGCTGCTCGACCTTCTTGCAGCTCTGGAGGTCATGGCCCTTGGTGCGGTGGATCTTGCAATACTGCTTGTCGGTGCCGTCCTGCTTGTCGGCGACCGCCACAGTCTGGCAGTTGGTGCATGCGGCAATCTCCTTGCCGGAGCTACCAGCTTTGGCTTTCTTGGCACCGCCTTCGTTGCCGGACTGCTCAATGACTAGCACATCTTTGCCTTTCTTCTTCCTGTTGTTCCGCCGCCGGTTTTTCTTTGCCGGGGCAGCATCCTCGCTGTCAGATCCTCCTGCTCCTGTATTCTCTCTGGGGAGTTTCCTCCCTTCCTCAGCACGTGCACACTTGTCGGCCAGGGCATACAACTCACTGACGTCTCTGATCTTGCACATTGCCATCTCCTCCCGCATCCTGCGGTTACGCACGTTCTGATGGAACGCGCTGATGACCGCGGCAGGGTGGACATCTGGGATGTTGTGCTGTACACGGCTGAATCTCTGAATGTACTTGCGCAGGGGCTCTCCTTCCTTCTGGGTGAGCAGATGAAGTCACTCTCTTGGCCATGGGGTTTGTGGCCGCCTATAAAGGCGCCGACAAACTGATGGCATAGGTCTGCCCAGGAGGATATGGAGTCGTCCGGCAAGTGCATGAGCCAGGACCTGACGTTGGGCTTGAGCACCAGCGGGAACTAGTTGGCAAGGATCTTGTCGTCCCGCCCCCCGGCAGCCTGCACCGCGATGGTGTAGATGCTGAGGAACTCCGACGGATGCGACTTGCCATCGTACTTCTCTGGTACGTCTGGCTTGAAATTCTTCGTGCTGGGCCACTGGACTTGCCGCAGCTCACGAGTAAACGCAGGGCAACCTACCGCGTACGGCAAGTCGCCTGGTTCCCCTGGCGCATGCATGTCGACAGAGGGCCCAGCGCGCTGGTCCGATTGACGTCGCGCTTCTCTTTGGCGCTCGATGCGAGTACGAGCGTCTTCTTGCTGTCGTTCGTGAAGAACTTGGCGCTGATCGCGACGAGCTCGTGGATCTGATGACGCGGTGGAGTCGCTGTCGAGGTGGATCCGGCGAGTCGGCGATCTTGGCCTTCGGGGCGGAGAGTGCACAGTGGTTGCACCCCCACCGGTCTTGTCGCCACCGGCTCGTTCCTGGCTTACTTGCCGCGGCTGCGACGTGCTCGGCTGCCGTTGAGTGTCGCCGTTGGCGAAGCCGGTGAGACTCTGAATGGTGGGCCTCCAGTCGTCGATCTTGTCTGCCGTTGGAGGGTAGTCCAGGAGCAGTTGAGCTCGCGCCAAAGCTTATGCTGTAGTGGCGGGTGGCGGTGGCGAACGGTGCGAGGAGCGGGATATGCTCGGACTTCTAACTATGTTAGAAGGAGCAGTATCCCGTCCAGGCGACCGTGCCTCGCTCATGCCAGCATGTTGGCGTGCATGCTGGTCTTGAGCACTCCGAGATCCACCAGCTCGATCTTGGTCCAGCAAACGCATGGTACCGTGAGTACCATGACGCTGCCGGTCCCGCGCCTCCTGAGATGGGCGCGGTGCGTGTACGGACGCCGAGGTCTTGGAGTGCGCCCGGTCGTTGAGGGAGCCGGCTACGCCGCCGATGGGCAGCGCAGCCTTGTCCTTGGACCTGGCAGCACCGTGAGCTCCCTTGTCGATGCCCGTTCTTCCGCCGGCGTCTGCCCCATCAGCCGTTTGCTCCGGCGGTGGTGGGTTTGGCGCGGACGGAGCAGACGCCTTCGAAGCCTTCTTCTTCGGCGGCATGTCGGTGAAGATGATGAAGATCTAGCTCGTGTGAACACCGGATCTGGTTCACACAACCTCGACCCCCCTACCTGGCACGCCAAAGATGTCGGGGGCCACTAATACACGAGCACCTATGGGACCGGCGGACCGAGTCCCTTTCGGTTCGGCGGGGGCGAGGGTCGCACGAAGAGCGGATCGAGGCGAAGCACACGAGCAGTTTACCCAGGTTCGGGCCGCACGGATGCGTAAAACCCTACTCCTGCTTTGTGGTTTGTATTGAGTTCTTGCTCGGGAGCGCGGAGTGCTACAGTACACCCCAGCAGCTAACGAGACCGAGCCTGAGTGTTCTCTTCCTCCCCCCCCCCTCCCTCTACGTTGCGCATGGGCCTCCTTTTATATGCTCAAGGGGTCACCGACAGGTGGCAATGTAGACAAGGGTAAAAATGGAAAGGTGTTGTGGTTGGTACAGCAACCTGCTACAGTGTATCATACCTAACCCTGACGGCAGGGGACCAGGGCATTAAATGTCCGTCTGCGTCGCCTAAATAGTGCAAAAGGGACCGTCAGGGACGCCACCGCTCGCCACGATGGCAATCTTGTCAGTGCCGCTTGCCACCGCGCACCGCTGGCTGCACAGCCTCCCGCCACGTACGCCTGGAAGGGTCCCAGAGTGACACGTTGGTGGATGTGCTGGAGCGCGGGCACAGAGTGGTGGCTTGCCGCGGCAAGCGCCTTGCCGCGGTCGTTGTCTTGTCGCGTCTAGGAGCTTGTCGCTCACCGGGCCTTGCCGGGACGCGTGGCGCATCGCGGCAAGTTCCTTGAGATGCCTTGGTTGGCCTTCCCGGCAAGCTCCTCTTGCCAGGGTCTTGTCTCCTTGGCTTGGATACTTCCGGGCCTTGCCGGGACGCGTGGCGTGTCGCGGCAAGTTCCTTGAGGTGCCTTGGTTGGCCTTCCCGGCAAGCTCCTCTTGCCGGGGCCTTGTCTCCTTGGCTTGGATACTTTGTCCTTGAATGGCTCCAAAGGAACCACGGAGGACCTTGGCGGTCACCCGGCAAGCCTTGCCGCGGGATGCTGCGACTGCCCGTGCACAAGTTCGGGATACTAGGGTACCCCTACTCTAGTACACCGACACTATGTGAAGACTCTCTAACATTTAATAATTTCAGATCTTGGTATTCTATTCAAACAGCAAGCAAAGCAAAATAAAATGACATTCTAAGAATAGAAAACATCATGTGAAGAAGCAAAAACTTAGGATCAACCAATACTAACCGATAGTTGTTGAAGAAGAAAGGTAGGATGCCAACCGGGGCATCCCCAAGCTTAGACGCTTGAGACTTCTTGAAATATTATCTTGGGGTGCCTTGGGCATCCCCAAGCTTGAGCTTTTGTGTCTCCTTAATTCCTCTCATATCACGGTCTCCCTAAATCTCAAAAGCTTCATCCACACAAAACTCAACAAGGACTCGTGAGATAAGTTAGTATAAACCATTGCCAAAACCTTATCATACTCTACTGTAGCAAATCGCTAAAATTATTATTCAACATTGCATACTAAATGCCTCTGCATATCTAATAGTCCTATCCACAAATAGAATCATTAAAGAAGCAAACATATGCAAACAATGCAAACATAACAGCAATCTGCCTAAACAGGATAGTCTGTAAAGAATGCTGCAACATCCATACTTCCATAGCTCCAAAAATTATGAAAGATAATTCCCACTGTAGTAAATTTATCATAGCTTAATATGCAAAAGGTTTCAACATTATATCACATTCTGACTTTTCTAGGGAATTATTGCAACAGTGGTAAACTTTCGGTTTTCAAACAGCAACATGTGGACTTCTAAAATAGTCATAGTAAAGGCTATCAATGCCACTTTTATTGAAATAAAAGATGCAAAATATTGTTCTAAATAACAGCAAGAAAATCCTAACAAAATAAATTGACGCTCCAAGCAAAACACATATCATGTGGCGAATAAAAATATAGCTCCAAGTAAAGTTGCCGATGAACGAAGACGAAAGAGGGTATGCCTTCCGGGGCATCCCCAAGCTTAGGCTTTTGGTTGTCCTTGAGTATTACCTTGGGGTGCCTTGGTCATCCCCAAGCTTAGGCTATTGCCACTCCTTATTCCATAGTCCATCGAATCCTTAGCCAAATCTTCAAAACTTCACAACACAAAACTTAACAGAAAACTCGTAAGCTCCGTTAACACCACCTCAAGGTACTGTAATGAACTCATTATTTATTTATATTGGTGTTAAACCTACTGTATTCCAACTTATCTATGGTTTATAAACTATTTTACTAGCCATAGATTCATCAAACTAATAAACAACACATGAAAAACAGAATCTGTCAAAAATAGAACAGTCTGTAGTAATCTGAATCAAACGTATACTTCTGGAACTCATAAAATTCTAAAATAAATTTCTGGAACTGAGGAATTTGTCTATTAATCATATGTAAAAAGAATTAACTAAATAGAACTCTCCAAATAAAAATGGCAGCAATTCTCGTGAGCGCTAAAGTTTCTGTTTTTTACAGCATGATCAACAAGACTTTCCCCAAGTCTTCCCAAAGGTTCTACTTGGCACAAACACAAATTAAAAGCATAAAACCACATCTAAACAGAGGCTATATGAATTAGTTATTACTAAACAGGAGAAAAAATCAAGGAACAAAAATAAAATTGGGTTGCCTCCCAACAAGCGCTATCGTTTAACGCCCCTAGCTAGGCACGATGATTCGAAGGATGCTCACATAAAAGATAAGAATTGAAACATAAAGAGAGCATAATGAAGAATATAACTAACACATTTAAGCCTAACCCACTTCCTATGCATAGGGATTTTGTGAGCAAACAACTTATGGGAACAATAATCAACTAGCATAGGAGGGCAAAACAAGCATGACTTCAAAACTTTAAGCACATAGAGAGGAAACTTGATATTATTGCAATTCCTACAAGCATATATTCCTCCCTCATAATAATTTTCAGTAGCATCATGAATGAATTCAACAATATAACTATCACCTAAAGCATTATTTTCATGATCTACAAGCATATAAATTTTATTACTCTCCACATAAGCAAAATTCTTCTCATGAATAATAGTGGGAGCAAACTCAACAAAATAATTATCATGTGATTGAAAATTGAAATCAAGATGAAAAGTTTCATTGTTATCATTATTCTTTAAAGCTTACGTGTCATCACAATAATCATCATAGATAGGAGGCATGCTTTCATCATAATAAATTTGCTCATCAAAACTTGGGGGACAAAAAATATCATCTTCATCAAACATAGCTTCCCAAGCTTGTGGCTTTGCATATCATTAGCATCATGGATATTCAAAGAATTCATACTAACAACATTGCAATCATGCTCATCATTCAAATATTTAGTGCCAAACATTTTATAGATTTCTTCTTCTAGCACTTGAGCACAATTATCCTTTCCATCATACTCACGAAATATATTAAAAAGGTGAAGCGTATGAGACAAACTTAATTCCATTTTTTGTAATTTTCTTTTATAAACTAAACTAGTGATAAAACAAGAAACTAAAAGACTCAATTGCAAGATCTAAAGATATACCTTCAAGCACTCACCTCACCGGCAACGGCGCCATAAAAGAGCTTGATGTCTACTACACAACCTTCTTCTTGTAGACGTTGTTGGGCCTCCAAGTGCAGAGGTTTGTAGGACAGTAGCAAATTTCCCTCAAGTGGATGACCTAAGGTTTATCAATCCGTAGGAGGCGTAGGATGAAGATGGTCTCTCTCAAGCAACCCTGCAACCAAATAACAAAGAGTCTCTTGTGTCCCCAACACACCCAATACAATGGTAAATTGTATAGGTGCACTAGATTGGCGAAGAGATGGTGAAACAAGTGGTATATGGATGGTAGATAAAGGTATTTGTAATCTGAAATTATAAAAACAGCAAGGTAACTAATGATAAAAGTGAGCGTAAACGGTATTGCAATGATAGGAAATAAGGCCTAGGATTCATACTTTCACTAGTGTAAGTTCCCTCAACAATACTAACATAATTGGATCATAAAACTATCCCTCAACATGCAACAAAGAGTCACTCCAAAGTCACTAATAGAGGAGAGCGAACGAAGAGATTATGGTAGGGTACGAAACCACCTCAAAGTTATTCTTTCCAATCAATCCGTTGGGCTATTCCTATAAGTGTCACAAACAGCCCTAGAGTTCGTACTAGAATAACACCTTAAGACACACATCAACCAAAACCCTAATGTCACCTAGATACTCCAATGTCACCTCAAGTATCCATGGGCATGATTATACGATATGTGTCACACAATCTCAGATTCATCTATTCAACCAACACATAGAACCTCAAAGAGTGCCCCAAAGTTTCTACCAGAGAATCACGACAAAAACGTGTGTGAACCCCTATGCATATGTTCATGGGCGGAACCCGCAAATTGATCACCAAAACATACATCAAGTGAATCACGTGATATCCCATTGTCGCCACAGATATCCACGGCAAGACATACATCAAGTGTTCTCAAATCTATAAAGACTCTATCCGATAAGATAACTTCAAAGGGGAAACTCAATTCATTACAAGAGAGTAGAGGGGGGAAGAAACATCATAGGATCCAAATATAATAGCGAAGCTCGCGATACATCAAGATCGTGCCAAATCAAGAACACGAGAGAGAGACAGAGAGAGATCAAACACATAGCTACTGGTACATACCCTCAGCCTCGAGGGAGAACTACTCCCTCCTCGTCATGGAGAGCACCGGGATGATGAAGATGGCCACCGGAGAAGGATTCCCCCTCCGGCAGGGTGCCGAAACGGGTCTAGATTGGTTTTCGGTGGCTACGGAGGCTTCTGGCGGCGGAACTCCCGATCTATTGTGCTCTCTGGAAGTTTTAGGATACGTGGGTATATATGGGTGAAAGGAGTACGTCGGTGGACCGAAGGGGTGGCCACGAGGCAGGGGGGCGCGCCCCAGGGGGTGGGCGCGCCCCCTACCCACGTGAGCTCCTCCTTTATCTTATGACGTAGGGTCCAAGTCTATATGGTAGGTTTCCTTCCAAAAATAACTTCTCCAGTTGATTTCGTTCCATTTCGACTCCGTTTGATATTCCTTTTCTTCGAAACACTGAAATAGGCAAAAAACAGCAATTCTGGGCTGGGCCTCCGGTTAATAGGTTAGTTCCAAAAATAATATAAAAGTGGAAAATAAAGCCCAATATAGTCCAAAATAGTAGATAATATAGCATGGAGCAATCAAAAATTATAGATACGTTGGAGACGTATCATAGCCCTTCGCCATCTCTGATCTATGTACCTGCATCATGAGTTGATGAATTGAACGATAATATGCAACATAATGTACTTAAGAAAACAAAGCGGCATAATTAGAAAAATACAAACAACCAATAGTAAACATAAATGACGAAGTTCCTCATGCCCAAACTAATTAACTAGAGCGATCTATGCTAGTTAAGGACCACGGTTTAGTTACATCACATAGTTCCGCCGTGCATAAATTCAAAGTTTTGCCATAGAAAGACAGTAGTGACACATTGTCATCAACAATCAGTCCTCCATGTCGGTGGTCCAATCTTCATAGTCGGGGAGGAAGCACCCGAGCTTGTTGAAAGGCTTAAGGTCCAGACGTTGAGCGAGTAGCAGTGCTCGGACATCTTCCCGCATGATTGGCCCATGGTAGAACATCCCTGTTGGTTCAAGGACCTACTTCATGATCACTTGGGGAAGTTCACACTGTACGTGATAAAACTCAACTCTGATTCAATGATCTGGTGTCGTTCCTATGCTTGTGGCCCAGCTGACAATATCGGCATCGTTGGTAGTAGCTGACATGTGAAGGCGTTGATTATCCTTCTGTACTCGAGCAGGTGATGCATGAGGTAGAATCCATCAGCCATACCGGTGTGCGGTTGCTGGATGCGGCAGAAGTAGATCTTATGATTGAAAGCCAGCCCGCGGTTCTTGTACTTTTTCACCTTGATATATCCACCAGACAGGCTGAAGGTTAACATAGCACTATCGAGAACACTCTTTATGTGCTTGTAATCCTTTTTCCTGAGGTTCTTCGATGAGTCCAAGTGCATCGCATGGGAGTATTCCAAGGACAGAACGATGAGGAACCCCCCCCCCCCCGCTGCGCAAATTAAGTACACCTCAAATTAGCCTCCCTGCTACAAAGGAATTATTAACACTTACGAAATGATATGTGCGGATGACTTACGTGAGATGATAAGGAAAGAGAATCACTTCCTTGTCCTTATTAGCGATCATGAACTCGCCGAGGTACTTGCTTGCATAGCCATGGTGCTCTTTGCAAACTGCCAAGAAGCTCTCGTGCATATAGAACGGGTCCGCGACGCGGATATATTTGATATTCTCGACCCTGACAAAGTAGTACAGATACAGCGCATACATGCGGATGAACTGGAAATCCAGCTTGGTCATGTGGAACATGTCGTAGATGTAGTCAAATCGCAGGATGAACTTGTTCGCGGGCCATCACTACTAGGAAAATTCTTATAGACAGTAGCATAGTAGTAGTGCTTTTTATAACAAAGTGCTGCTACTACTTATCAGTAGTGCTTTTTATAAAAAAGCGCCACTACTATGCACTTACCAGTAGCGTTATTTTATTAAAAAAAACTCTACTACTACAATTGCCAGGCCGTTGCCGGCAGGCCAGGCATAGTACGTAGTAGCGCTTTTATGTATGAAGCGCTACTGCTACCGGATGTAGCAGTAGCGCTTTCTACATATAAGCACTACTACTACGGGCTCTTTATCCATCCCAAGGGACTGCACTCGACCTCTCTCTCACTCCCCCGCCCTCACACACTCACTCGCCTCTCTCCGTCGTCATCGCCACCACCGTCCCCCGCGCACCATCGTTCCCCGCGCCGGAGCTCTCCTGTCGGCCGCCCTCGCCCGCGCCGGCTCTGCTCCCCCGCCGGCCACCCTCCCCCGCGCCGGCCTCCTCCCCCACCGGCCACCCTCGCCCGCACCGGCTCTGCTCCCCCGCTGGCCTCCTCCCCCGCCGGGCCTCCTCCACCACCATGAGGTACTCCTCCCTCCATTTAGTTCATTAGGTTAGGTAACTTAGGTGAATTTAGTTAATTAACTTAGGTGAATTTAGTTAATTAACTTAGATGTTTTTTAGTTAGGGAAGTAGGTTAGGTAACTAATTAAGTAGATGCTAATTTAGGGTAGTGGTGTTTAGTTTATAGAAAAATTCAATATAGTTTTTTTACTGTTTTTTAGTAAGTGTTTAATAGAATTAGTTAGAAAATTAATAGAACTAGTTAAACTAGTTTATTTTTAGTAAGTACTAGTTTATTTTATTTATAGTAAGTGCTTAGTTGAACTAGTTGAATTAATAAAACTAGTTTATTTTTAGTAAGAAAAATTAGGTATATGAGATTTGATGATCTAATTAAAATTTTACTATAGAACTACTTTATTTTTAGTAAGAAAATTAATAGAACTAGTTTATTTTTTTAGTTAAACCAATTATTCCCACATCGACGTCGATGATTCCTATCCTGCATCCTCGTTGTCAACTCGGCGGAGGAGGCCTGGGCTTGGTGAGGAGCCATGTCCGGGACTGGGCTCCACCGGGCTGGTACTGGGCGGTGCTACCTTCCGGGGGGCGTATCTTGGTGAGGAGCCAGCCCGTCATTGACCCGAACCTTCTTTGGTGGCGGTCGGGTGGGCCAGTGACGGTGCGGAGGCTTGAGGACTCCGCGGAGGTGGTATGTCACCGTGTCAGCGAGGAGGACGAGCACGTCCGTCGCTACATGGTTGCGTTGGAGGGCAGGTTCTCCAATACCTGGGAGGTTCTTCAGGGGTCTCAATGGAGCTATGATCCTGTGATGGTTCCTTCTCTTTGGGTGTCCACCACCCGCACCGATACCCATCGTTCGCTACGGTTTTAGCTGTATTAGTGATGTTATATGTATGATACTATTCGATATCTATTAGTGATAATATTCGACTATGTATGGACGAAAGAGATGGCTTAGTTTTGCTTATTGAATGAATGCTAATTTGAATACTAATTTATTTTACGATTTGGTTTTGCTTATTGAATGCTCAAATTGGGAAACTACTCCATCAAGTTTGGATGCTCATATGATGTAGATATAAACATGTATATCTTGTGTTGCTCAAATAGGATATGTGCTTGCCCAAGTGGTCGGCCATGTTTGCAGGTTACACCTCCTATAGTGGCCTATGTTTTGCCGAAGTGTTGATTAATTTCCGTTCCGGCAAATTTCAGGCGCTCGATATGTCCTTTTTTAGCAAAGGTCATGCCGGATTTTTTTCGTAAATTCTGGCATGACTTGTGCTAGAATATGTAGGAAATATCGACTGGCCTGGATTTTCTCGAAAAATAATTAAATGACATTTCGGGTTGACTTTAAGTCTGTCGAGGCTCCACCACCGAAGGTCAAAAAATCAGTGAGCGAGTGTATCCACCATATATGAGAGAGGACGAAGAAGCCCGACTGTTGTCGCGGGGGTCATTTTTCCTTCGTCTCCTTGTGCTATACCTTTTTTATGCACTAGGTGAAGGAGGAATAACGACCATCACCGACGGTCTAAAAATCAATGAGGGAGTGTATCCACCATATATGAGAGAGGACGAAGAATCACGACTATTATCATGGGGGTCGTTTCTCCTTCTTCTCCTTGTGCTAGACCATTGTTATGCACTAGGGGAAGGAGGAGTAACGACCATCACCGACGGTCACAAATGTCAGAGAGGAATCAGTAAGGGAGAGTCTCCACCATATAGACTCGGCAGACCGATAGTCAACCCGTGATGAATAATAATGATCTAATTTAATTTTTATAGTACATATATTGAATTGTATAAGTTTAATCTTTGAATTATGAACGTAGGAAATGTCATCATCGGACGATGAAAGTCTCCCGGGGGAGTGCAACCAGTGCAACGACGACCGAGGTCTGTGCGACAGGCCTCACCTGGATGAAGATCGGCGCTTCAGCATTAAGCTCCAGGAGACCTTCGATGTTGAAATGGTACGCAACGACGAAAAGTGTTTTTTCATAATTAAGCATGACTTCAACTATTTCAACGTGTAATTTTCATCTTTTACAATTCAAGTAGCTTATCCCATGCCATGCAAGACGCTATGTCTTGGAGAGGATGGATTTTGAAGACCATGAAAATTTCGAAACAAAGAAAATTCACCTAAGGACCCATCATGATATGGATTTCGAAGTAAATATGTATAATTCTGAGAGCATAATCCATTTTGGTTGCAAAAATTGGGAAGCACTTTGCAAGATGTATGTTTTTTATGAGGGTATGCTTGTCACCATGGATCTTGGTGATCCTGACATCGACCAAGACAATATGGACATTTGGGTCCTTGTTGATACGCTTCCAATTCTACCTCTATGTGAGTTTCTCAAACATAGTTGTTAATTAATTTATACTGTTCATTTCAAAATAGTTGACAGCTTATTTTCATTGACAACTTATTTTCATTGTTCAAACAATGTGTGGAACATGGTAGACAGAACCTAAACTGATGGCTTTGAGTTAACTTATCAGGAGAAAAATCATCTCGTCGCATTTTGTACCGATCTTGAGAAAATATCTATTATAAAACTCCTCCACATTATGGTCAATACATGCCATTAGTGCATGTGTTGAACTACGGTAACATCCATGGAGATGCCATGGTAAGATTTTTTACTATTACGACATCCGTGCATCTTTTGCATAAATTCTTTTAAAACATAACTACATTGCTAACTACGAAGTTATTACTATGTTTTTCAATAGAAAATCCCGAATGATTGTGTGCCTCATCTGATGTATCAGAATGGTCGCCTTGATGTTTTGAACATACGGCCAGGTCATCCTACGAGTCTCACCTATCCATATCGGATTTCTAAAAGAAGTGGAGACATGAAAATCATAGAATGGAAAAAATGTGTGGACAGTCGTAAGGAGGTACTTGGAAGCAACATCGTGTGAAAGGCAAGAATTGAAGACATGATAATCTCCATTCTCCATAATGGAGAGTCAGGGCCTATCTTGTTTTATGCTATTTTACCTAAGAGAAGGTAGTAGGTCCTAGTTAATAATACTCATGATCATGTGCTAAGAACAACTAAGTAGGAGTTAGATGACTATGATGATGTGGTATCGAGTAGAAATTGTATGATCGATGATGATGAGTATGACTTGTTATTATGATACCAATGATGAGTTATCTATTATTATGATCGATGATGCATGATGCTAAGTTGTTATATGAGCATGATGAGTTATTATATATATATATATATCAGTCGATGAAATGAACCTGGATTAGATTCAAGTGGAGCCAACATGTGGTGCACATCAAAAGTACTACTAATCCAAACTAGATCAAGTTTGGATTAGAGTAGTACTTTCGACATGCACCACATGTTGCCTCCACTTGAATCTACTCCATGTTCATTTCACCCACTATTATATATAATAAGTAATCATGGTCACAAAATCATATGATGAAAGTACTGTATATATAAAACCACACAATGAAAATAAGTTGTATTTTTAAAAATATAGGAAAAGTTAGCAGCAAAGCTTGTTAGAACAAGTGCTACTGCTACTTACAAGTAGCAGTAGCGCTGTCCAAAGGAAAGTGCTACTACTAACTAGGTATAGCAGTAGCACTCCCTTTCCAGCGCTACTGCTACTACTTAGCTGTAGCGCCTTAGTGGTAGCGCTGGTACCAGCGCTACTACTAGCTATAAAACAAGCGCTACTACTAGGGTTTTCCCTAGTAGTGCATCTCTCGACGTACAACTTCCCAGGCGGCACCTGAGCCGCGCAAAGCGGGTATCCTGGTTTTTGCGCGACTAGAAGGCTTTTTTGTCTGGCCAGCACATCTTCATGCAGTCTCCTTAGACTATTGTTCAGTAGGTGTTGTAGCACTTCGGCAGGTAGGATCGGCTCGCCGGTGACATGGAAGCGCTTCGCACCTTGGACAGGTATTCTGTCTACCACCCGGGGCTTCAGAGGCGGTTCGCTGCTTGAAGCAGCTCTGGCGCCTTTAGGGCCTTTCTTGTCCGGTCTCCTCTTTTACTTCTTGGCGGGTGGCGGTAGTGAGCCCACCATACCTTCCCTAACCACCACCCCCAGTGTCGTCGGGCTAATCAGTGGACGGGCCTCGGGGGGTTGCTGGGTACATGCGGCATCGGGAGGTGTCTCCTACGAGGATCGCTTGAAGAGAGACTTTTTGCATTCCACCTTAGGATGTTCCAGCTCTGGCAAATCAGGCAGCATCAAGTCATCATCTCCATGCTCATAGCCTGAGTCTTCGCCGTCCTGAGCCATCAATCCTCCATCATAATAGGAGGTATTGAAATACTTGTTTGGGTCATCACCATCGTCCTCCATGTCATCATCAACATTTGCTTCTTTAACAACGGGGGCTACATCATATGGCACTAATGGAGGCTCTCCCTCGCGTCGTCCACTATTACTCGCCATGACAGGTGCAGGTAATGTGGTAGGTGGTGTGGTGTTCATACCTTCTTGAGAAGGTGGTGTTGGCATAATACTAGGCGCCTCGAGACGAAGAAGAGACTTCAGCCAAGGCAAGAACCAGCTCTAGCATGCGCCACTCATCTTAGGGGTCTCGTCGTCATCGACTGGTACCGGAGGAGGCAATTCCTCGAAGCCCACAAAGACACTGGCCACGTTAACCTTGAAGACGCAATCGGACATCTCTCAGTTGTGGAACATGCGGTCCTTCGGCTTCACGACCGTTGCCTTTCCCACGGCCACCTTCTGGCCCTTGATGTCGTAGAGTAGGGTGCACGGGGTGTCGTCGGCCTACGAAGGAGACATATCTGCAACGTCAAACATCTGAAAGGCAACTGAAATGGAAGACTATAGACATGCTGGTGAAAAGGGTATGACGCGTAATTACCGTGAGGGCATCGAGCTCAACTAGTGATGAAGGCCCACCGAGCATGCAAGAGACGGAGGTTGGGCTGCTATGAACAGGAGCGGGACCTTTGCGGTTGCTTGAGAAGGTGCTGGTGCTTTGGTGTTCGCCGAATTGCTCCCGACAAAGTTGGGAATGGGAAAGTCCTCCGGACGTGCATTTGGATTGTCCTTCGTGAATTCGTAAAGTGCCGGAATCAAGCTGACCACCACGTCAGTGACCACTGCACTAACGGCCCCGAGAAACTCCTCTTTGGTCTCAGCTTGGTCTTATTGACCGCAATCGTGACCTTCTTGTCGATGCTTTGCTGAGCGATGACCGACCGTCTCTTCCTTCTTTCCTCTAGCTCCTCGGGGTAGCACGTCTTCCACGAGGCCCCATCTCCGACGCCGTGCACACGTCCATAGGACGGCGGCTTGTCCACCGGGACCTTTTTGAGTATGTTTAGGGCCCGGTTGAATGGGGTGTCCCACTTGGGCCTCGCCGACGACTGTGATGACTCGTCGCTTTCGGCTGCCTTTTGGTGCTGCTCTTTCTGCAAAAGGAACGTGGATGGTTTACTAATGTGACAAAACTTGCAGTCGAATTGATTGGAAGCTAATATGATAGTGTGGTAATATAACAATTACCAGAAGTCTCAAGAACTCCCTCGTGTTTGGGTCCATGTAAAAGATCTTTTTTTCTTCGTCCCACTTGTACCGGGCCCTGATCCAGTCATGCTCCAGCGGGTCGGTGAACTCCGCCAAGGGGTCTGGGATTCCGTGACTTTCATGTTCGGCGTCCTCCTTGGCCCATACGGGCCTCTTCCCCTCGTAACCACGGCTTCCGAGGCGGTGGGGAGGCATGTTCCTGTCCTGGAGCGCCTTCATTTTCTCCGACTTTGCCTTGACACTTTCTTTAGAGCAATTCTCCTTGAATTTTGCAAAGTCCTCTTCCATTATTGACGGATTGTCAGCATGAATCTTGGACCACGGTTCATTCTTCACAATCGCTTTTTTCACCTGAAGTTTCCAGGCGGACAAGTCGTTGGTGAACGTCACCATCACCTTGTCGTTTATCTTTGTCATGGTGATGTCTTCCCATGGATCTTTATATGCTTTTTCATTCCGGTCGGGGAACAAGAACCTATTGTGCAACTTCTTTGGGAGCATGTTCTCAATATGTGGTATGAGCCTCAACCTCTCATCGTTGGTGTTGGCGGTTTCCCTGAGGATGCATCCAAGTTGATTGCCCCAGCACATGCGCGCTTCCTCCGGCGCCATTGGCTCTAACTTCTTGGGGTGCATCTGCATGACCACAATTTGTCTGATGCCAAGCTCGTTTCATCTTCGTGTCCTCTTCTTCTTTGGTGCTTTACCGGCTACGACAGCATCGTTCCCGGTCTCAGGGGTGGTGTCAGTGTCGGGGTTGGTGCCACTGACGCCACCATGCAACCCCATCTAGTGTTCGTCCAGGTCATCGAAATAGTGATTTGTTGCCTCGCTGGGGTCTTCGAGGCGAGCAGAACCACCCACGACTTCGACGTCGGTAGACATGTTTCATATTCAACAATTGTAAATAAAATATATAATGAAGAAAAAAAGGGGCCTATATTTGGTTGGAATGTTGATTCATTCCCCTTCCGGCAAATCTTGGCTACTCCATGTGTCCTAGTTTCTAGCACAAGTCATGCAGAAAATCATGGAAATTTTTGGCATGACCTTTGCTAAAAAGTGGACATATGGAGCGCCTGAAATTTGCCAGAACGGAAATGAATCAACATTCCGGTAAAACATAGGCCACTCGGATATTCTTCGACATTCAACCAACATTGGAAAACCAACATATAACATCCATGACATATGTCATTTGCAAAATATATCATTCACGCGAAAGCATGCTTGTACTTAAATAAACAAAAATAACAAAATTGCATATGCTATACACAAAAACTTGCTCTCTCTCTCTACTAAAAATTTGTGAACTTGCTAAAAAAGAAAAAAAATTGCTCTCTCTCTCTCTGCTAAAAATTTGCTAACTTGCTACTGCCCTAATTAGCTACTACCCTAATTTGTTAACTTGCTAAAAAAATTGCTAACTTAGCTAAATTTCCCTAAAATTTGCTAAATTTGCCCTAAAATTGCCCTCAAATTTCCTAAAATTTCCCTAAAATTTGCCCTAAAATTACTAGTTAACTCACAATAGCGGTAGCGCTGGTTTGTAAATAAGCGTTAGCTATAGCGCTTGTTTACAAACCAGCGCTACCGCTATCTTTTCCTATTTTTATTTTTTAAATTCTAAAATACTTAGCTATAGCAATTGTTTACAAACCAGCGCTACCGCTATCTTTTCCAATTTTTATTTTTTAAATTCTAAAATACTTGGCTATAGCGCTGGTCCACAGACAAGCGCTACTGCTATTTTTAGTTTTTATTTTTTATTTTCCTTTTCTAGTTTTTATTTTTATTTTCTTTTATTATTGTCCTTTTGTTTTTTTATTTATTATTTTTATTTTCTTTAAAGTTTACTTTTCTTTTTCTTTTGTACTTCTTTCTCCCTTTTGTTTTTGTTTTTTTTTGTTTCTCTCCCGACGACGGCGTCTCCCTCTCCCCCACTGCGCAAATATCACCGGAACCATGCATGTGGTGGTAACATATCAGTTGACCGATAATGGTTACTTAAGTGCGTACACAAAATAGATACATATATATAAATGTAGGTTTCTGATCAGTTGCATCGACGATGTTTCGCATTGAGCTTCTTCCCTTTCTTGTTCGTTGCCGAGTAATTGAGCCCCTCCTTGTGACTTTTCCGAAGCCATGGAGACGATCTTTCTTAGGTAATGTAGTATTGATTCTTCTTTTCACGTATGCTTCATCGTCATCGTCATCTTCCCTCATCGGGTTGCTGTATTGGTCGTAGTCTTCCTCGTTGGCGACTCCATCCATTCCGACGATGCTCCTTTTGGATCTCCTCACGACAACACGGCTGGGATTGGCCGGGTCGGTTATGAAGAAGCATTATGTCACGTGCTTAGCGTGTACCCATGGCTCATTTTTGGCGATGATGTTAACGTTCACGGGAGTGCTCTTCGCGTCGAGTATAGACATGGTGGTGAAATACTTGTTTTCTCTTACGATGTCCTTGGCCCATCTGACACGGAACATCGTCGCATCATGCATTCCAGCATAGTCAAGCTCCCAGATCTCTTCGACCCTTCCGTAGAATCTTTCAGTTGTGTCGTTGGCGTCGGTCACGCATTGAATTGTCACCCCGGAGTTCTGGTAATCACTGCCCATGTCTTTGGCCTCCGTGTAGAACGTGTGCCTATTGATATCGTAGGACTAATAGGTCGCGAGCTTGGGCGCACGGCCATGTGCTAAGGCGTGTAGGAGCAATCCATCCGAATTGCCCTCTCCCGGGGGATTTTCAAGAACTTGTTGTTTAAACCAGCGCAAGAAAGTGCGGTGTGCTCTATAGTAACTTCATCGTCCGTCTTGAGCATCCCCTTATCACGGTACTTCTTTGGGATGGTTTCTTTGTGTTGTGCCACATAATCATCTACCACATCTAGGTTTTGTAGCACTACTAAGTTAGCCCTGTCAAAGTCGTTCCGTCGATCCGAGTAGTCAACGTGCAATTCCCTCCAGCCGTTGTTGTGACCATCTCCTTCGAGCTTCCCATCGTGCTTCTTGACGGGAAAACCAACAATAGGGTCTCCGACGCTTATATAATCCTCGCAAAAGGAGACGCACTCATGCGTCAGATACCCATGGACGATGCTCCCTTCGGGACGGGACATGTTACGAACGAATCCTTTGATGACCCCATTCATCCTATCAAACGGCAACATGCTGTGAAGGAATGTCGGCTCGAGGTCGATGATGTCCTCCACGATATTTAGTGCTAAATTCACAAAAAACATCGGTATCCATAAAAGATTTAACATAATCAAACTTAGGTGTTATACCTGACTCCTTACCTTCGTCGAGGTCCCAATCTTCAGAGTTACGTTTAATTCTTTCCAATAAATATCATTTGAATTCAATAGTCTTCATCATAAAAGATCCAGTACAAGAAGTATCGAGCATGGAGCGATTACTGAGAGAAAGCCGAGCATAAAAATTTTGAATAATCATTTCTCTTGAGAGCTCATGATTGGGGCATGAATATAACATTGAATTAAGCCTCCCCCAAGCTTGAGCGATGCTTTCTCCTTCGCGAGGCCAAAAATTATATATATAATTACGATCACGATGAACAAGATGCATAGGATAAAACTTCTGATGAAATTCCAATTTCAATCGCTTATAGTCCCATGATCCCATATCATCACATAGCCTATACCATGTCAATGCCTCTCCCTTCAAAGATAAAGGGAAGACCTTCTTCTTGATAACATCCTCGGGCATACCTGCAAGCTTAAATAATCGACAAACTTCATCCACATAGATTAGGTGCAAATCGGGATGTAATGTTCCATCTCCTGCAAAAGGATTAGCTAGCAGTTTCTCTATCATACCCGAAAGAATTTCAAAGTAAACATTTTCAGTAGGTTCAGTAGGTTGAGGAGCAACTATTTGCTCTACTAGTCGGGGTGAAGATACCCCGAACAAGTCCCTCAAAGGATTATGTTCCATAGTAACAAGTGAGTAAATTTCAGCACACTATATAAATTTTTCCTTACCAAAGGCACTTCACTCCCCGGAAACGGCGCCAGAAAAGAGTCTTGATGACCCACAAGTGTAGGGGATCTATCGTAGCCTTTTCGATAAGTAAGAGTGTCGAACCCAATGAGGAGCAGAAGGAAATGATAAGCAGTTTTCAGTAAGGTATTCTCTACAAGCACTGAAATTATCGATAACAGATAGTTTTGTGATAAGGTAATTTGTAACGAGTAACAAGTAATGCAAGTAAATAAGGTGCAGCAAGGTGGCCCAATCCTTTTTGTAGCAAAGGACAAGCCTGGACAAACTCTTATATGAAGGAAAGCGCTCCCGAGGACACATGGGAATTATCGTCAAGCTAGTTTTCATCACGCTCATATGATTCGCGTTCGGTACTTTGATAATTTCATATGTGGGTGGACCGGTGCTTGGGTACTGTCCTTACTTGGACAAACATCCCACTTATGATTAACCCCCATTGCAAGCATCCGCAACTACAACAGAAGTATTAAGGTAAACCTAACCATAGCATGAAACTTATGGATCCAAATCAGCCCCTTACGAAGCAATGCATAAACTAGGGTTTAAGCTTCTGTCACTCTAGCAACCCATCATCTACTTATTACTTCCCGATGCCTCCCTCTAGGCCCAAACAATGGTGAAGTTTCATGTAGTCGACGTTCAAATGACACCACTAGAGGGATGACAACATACATCTCATCAAAATATCGAACGAATACCAAATTCACATGACTACTTATAGCAAGACTTCTCCCATGTCCTCAAGAACAAACGTAACTACTCACAAATCATATTCATGTTCATAATCAGAGGGGTATTAATATGCATAATGGATCTGAACATATGATCTTCCACCAAGTAAACCAACTAGCATCAACTACAAGGAGTAATCAACACTACTAGCAACCCACAGGTACCAATATGAGGTTTGGATACAAAGATTGGATACAAGAGATGAACTAGGGTTTGAGATGAGATGGTGCTGGTGAAGATGTTGATGGAGACCCTAGCGATGAGAGGATCGTTGGTGATGACGATGGTGATGATTTCCCCTCCCGGAGGGAAGTTTCCCCGGCAGAACAGCTCCGTTGGAGACCTGGATTGGTTCCACCAAGGTTCTGCCTCATGGCGGCGGAGTTTCTTCCCGAAAGCTTGCTTATGATTTTTTTCTCGGACGAAAGACCTCATATAGCAAAAGATGGACATCATAGGGCCACCAGGGGGCCCACGAGGTAGGGGGCCATGAGGCAGGGGCGCGCCCCCCACCCTCGTGGCCAAGGTGTGGGCCCCCTCTGGTGCTTTCTTCGCTCATTATTTTTTATTAATTCCAAAAATGAGTTCCGTGAAGTTTCAGGACTTTTGGACCTGTGCAGAATAGGTCTATAATATTTGCCCCTTTTCCAGCCCAGAATCCCAGCTGCCGGCATTCTCCCTCTTCATGTAAACCTTGTAAAAATAAGAGAGAATAGGCATAAGTATTGTGACATAATGTGTAATAACATCCCATAATGCAATAAATATTGATATAAAAGCATGATGCAAAATGGACGTATCACGCACCTTCAAATGTAGTATAGATTGGCGCACTAAAATTAACAACATTTAGAATTTCTAAAGTATATAAATGAAAATGTACCATTTGTGGATAAGTATCTCTTATATTATCACTAAACTTTCCATTTGATATACGTTATGGATTTGTTGAAGATTAGCAAAATTGCACGTTCTTTCAAACAACTTCAGCCCTTTGATATTTTCATTGATTCTTTAGACAAAATATGACCGGCATATCCAACTGACTAGGATTTTTGTGGAAGAATTGTCCTTTCAGACTTTTCAACAACAAAATTGTCTGACTTTTATCAATCATACTCCGCATATAACATACAACTTTAGGTCCTTCAATCTACAAAGGAATGTAAAATAAAGTATTCTTGATTAATTATAATGAAATTTAACACAAAAAGCTACTTAAACAACACACTACATACTATGCATGCATCATATGTTGTGACTCTATCTCTTTGTTTTCTTACAAGATGGAATCAAAAGATTTATGTGGCGCCTAGCAGTTTGGTGTGTCTCTTTGGTACAATTTGGTCATGAGTATCTAGGTCGAATATCGCATACATATTGTACATGATTGTGGAATCATCCAACATTTATTATGGTAATTGAGATGCACATGATAATTAACTTGTAGAAAGAAGTGACATCCATAAAACTATATGACAGGAATATTTGACTGGATCTGTTGTTGTGCACTTGTAATAGCATCGAGTAGATAATTCATTGCATACTCACACTAGTTATATTCTCGTGTGTAACCAGTCCTACATAGGGCTCTCCTATTATCAATGGTGTACTCATGTCTAGAAGAAGGTGTTCCCAAATGAACCATAGCATGCTCCAAGAAAAGCATATTGTTTCATCTTCACTTGATAACTCAGTTATATCTCTGGCTAGAAAAATCTGTTGGCCTCAAACTATGAGAATCGGTTCCGTTCATACCTATATTTTTCTTCTAGAAATCAATAGAAGCAGCAGCTATCTGACCATCAATACCATCAAGGTCTCTAAGTGTAGAAGGAACCCCAAAAACTTTGTGCGTATCTCGAGCATAGAACTTGAGTTTCCTATCTTGAGACACTTAATGCACCGATCCTTGACATCTGTTGCACTTACAAGAAATGTACTAAATTTAAATTAAACTTTTTTAATTGCAGGTAAGTTCAATAACCCTTCAAATTTGATTTCCTAGAGCAAAAATTTCTTGTATACCGTAAATCCATTCAAAATAGCACGAATATGGTCTACCTTTAATCAAGATTTAGAGTTAGACTTTTCATCATCATTTTATCGGCTTGAGTCCTTCAGTGTATTAATATCTTGATTCTCTGTTACATTTCAAAGTGCCACTTAGCGAATAATTCGAGTTAGACAACATATTTTATCACTAGAACATAAGTCAATATGCCATTAACATTACATAATCAGAGCATATAACGTTAATAAATAATTTAACACAACACCTAATTTAATAACATTTGTTAATTCAATCAACTAGTTGTTAACATAAAGAGTGGTAAGGCACAAATCAAGATTTTACATTATGGCAGTAACATTAAATAAACAATTTATTTACAGAACAAAGTAACTTATCAAATACATTCAATCAACATGTCGAACTATCAGTCATTGAAGTCTGTCAAAATTATAAGGTATATTTATTAATGAATTAAAGTTTCAGAAGACAAGTTCATAATGCAATTTTCTTTCTGTATGTGACCTTCATTTTAAGTTTACTAACTATTTTTTCGTAAACTTAAATAATTTTACATACATGTGTCAATACATGTATTTTTCTTTTCCATATAATAATCCATATTCGAAATTTGCATTGTAAAATATTTAATAAATGTGTGATCCGAATTCTTCTAAGGGTACAATATTGTACATGTGTTGTAAGATTCACTTTCCTTAACTAACATGATGCCCTAAGTTTCATTCTCTGTAACTAACCGACTTTCACAAGTTTCTGAGTTTTAATTTCTGGTACTGACAATAAATTCCTAGATTCCTAAAATACACACGTACGTGATTACTTGTGTTCTAAGATCCAGCCTCAAATTTTTCGTTACAAACAAGATTGGCATCTGACTTCTTGAAACATGACAAACTAATAGAAGCCCCTAAAAGAATAAACGATCGAATACTCAGCAACCATATGTAGAACTTGTGCTTACAAAAACACTTGAATGACGTCAAACATACACAATCGACTAAGCTGTGCCGGATAAGCTTACGGACTACGCCTTCTACAGCCATTCAGTCATTGCCGTGTGAGAGGGATTCGCAACAGAATAGCTCGGATCGCTTCTAAGAAGAGCAGAGGGTACTTGAAGAATACACGGGGAGAGAGAAGAACACACTGGAAGTTTTCAGCACAAAGCTGGGGGTTTAGTAGGCACTTCTAACAGGAACTGTTCACCCCAATATCTATACCTTCGAAAACGGAACCACGAAAATAGGTATAATATTTTATATTTACGATATGAATACAGATATATATATGTGTATTGATATGTGCCGGCGAATACACGGAGTACAGAGATAAATTTGTGAATCTTGGCACAGAACATTTGTGTGCCCCGCCGCTGCGGTGCCACAATTTTTCTCCCAGTCAAACACCTCTACTTTGATTGCAAGGTCGCTCGTGCTACATGGTGAATCATGCATCTAGGTGGCTTCAAATTTGTATTAGCATTCATATGGGAAGAGGTAAATACACCAGTGATGCTTGAACTTGTCATGGATGTTCTAATGTCTGAACTTGAAAAATACGCTGAATTGGTTCTAAAACTTGGCACGGACATGCAAATATAATGCTAATCCTATTCATATATGTAAAGTATGCTGACCTGGCATGAGGACCACTTATAAATATGAAAGAGAATTATTTGGATATACTATATTTCTCTATGACTAGTGGGTCCCGTCTGTCAGGAAAATTAAAATGAAAAATGGTGCTATACAGGAATCCATCCGGTGAGCTAGAGCTACCAGTCAGCATATATTGGCCAGCACGCCAATGTAGCTAACCCCGGAAGCTTAATGTAGAGTAATATAAAACGGATGTGGTAGCACATGTTATTTATTTTTGTCAAAAGAAAAAAGTATGTAAATAATAATCCTAATAATAAATGTTTTTTGAGGGAACTAATCATAAATGTTAGATTCAAATATTCGTTTGTAATTAATTTTACTTTTTTACTTCGTGATAAACAAATATTCGTGTGCACATATTATTTTTACAAAAATCTATAAACAAGGCCATGCTGTCAGTTACAAATATTTGTGGTACATAAATAATAAGATCATGGTACACAAATATTCGTGTGCATAAAAATAAGTATAGAAAGGCATGCAATAAAATATATTACTAAAAATATTCCTTTAGTTTTTTGAAATAGTTATGTATTATTTAGAAAATACTATTTAAAATGTTTACTTAATACAAAAATTTAAAATATACCATCATGGATTATATTTTAAAAAGCTAAATAAATAAATAATATATTGAATAAAACATTTTCATACAGGCATGGCTTATATTTACATTGTATGTGAACATTTTTAATGTTAAATGAGCATTTTTTTAAAGTTAGTTATTTTAGTTTTATGTAGAGTATTTATAGCATGAATAGTTGAACTTTATTTGTATTACTGTCATCATAATTTTTAGACTTTTTACATTTTTTAAGAAAAATTAACATGTAGTAGACATGGTGACCAGCCGAGGCTGCTTGACAACACTAAATCAAACTTCAGGTGCCCTATTTGACAAGACTTGCTAGTTAGCTTAGTGGCCAGCACAGGCTGCTTGATAGCTCGTGGTTCCGGGTTTGAATCCTGTTTGGTGCTATTTTTTATTTTAGTTTCTCTAACAGGCATGACCTATTAGTCATAGAAACATATAGTATTTATAGTAATCATGTTTCTTATTTATAAGTGTGCCTCATGCCACGTCAGCCACATACGGTGCCACATCATAGCACTTTATGTATACAGATGAGATTAGCACCGTATTTACACGTTGGTGCCAAGTTTTAGAACTAGTTGGATGTATTTTTCAAGTTCAAGCACTGAACTGAACATCCATGACAAGTTCAAGTACCAATGGTGTATTTATCTCATATGGCAATGATATAAAACTTTGAACTCTAATCCAACAACAAGATGTGTCGAGCTCCACGTGTTGTCACCTTTGTGACACGGGGTAATTTTGCCTGAAAAAATCACCTAAGTATATATATTCAGGATAGCATGTAGCACCGGTACAAACTTATGGCAGATTTTCGAGAGATTATGTCTGAATATAATTTATTTGATTTGGGTTATCATAGAGTTCCTTGGACTTATAACAATAAACAGGAAGGTAATAAAAATGTGAAGGTGCGGCTGGATCGCGCGGTTGCGTGCCCTCAATGGTCCTCTATATTTCCGGATTGCAAGGTGTCTCATATCATCAGTTGAAGGTCAGACCATTGCCCCCTCCTTATTGAATTGATGGGTGTCCAGCGCCCGGGTGTGTTTGTCAAACAGTTGAAATATGAAGCATATTGGGAGAGGGAGGATACGGCGTTGAAAGCGCAGATTGATTCTTGTTGGAATAAAAGTGTGAAAGTAACTGACCTGGGAGATGTGGCAAATAACTTGGACAATTTGATGAAGTCTCTTCATGGATGGAGTAAGGTTCACATTGGCTATCTTCAAAAAAAAAGCTTGAATCTTCCCGTAAAAGATCAAGTGTGTTGTTTAACAGAAGTGATCATAATGCAATAGTGGAGAGGAAGAAAAATTGAAGGGAGATGGATGTGCTCCTGATTAACGAAGAAATTATGTGGAAGTAGAGATCATGTTTGGATAAAATGAAATGGGGGGATAGAAACACCAATTTTTTCCATAGGAAGGCCAATTGGAGAGCAAAGAAGAATAATATATCTGCTATCAGAAGAAGCGATGGATCTCTTTCCCATGACATGGATGAAATCAAAGGTATCACAAATTCTTTTTTCAAGAACATTTATTCTTGTGATTCTATGGTAAATCCATCGCGTATTTTGTCTCTTGTGAAACCGGTGTTGAATGATAAAATGAATGAGGATCTCTGCAAACATTTTTCTGAACAAGAAATCAGTGATGCCCTCTTTCAAATTGGGTCGTTAAAGGCCCCGGGGCCAGATGGGTTCCCTGCCAGGGTTTTTTCAGAGGAATTGGGGTTTGCTCAATGAGGATATTGTTCGAGTTGTCCAGCAATTCTTTATTTCAGGAAGTATGCCTGATGGGATAAATGATACAACCATTGTTCTTATTCCTAAGGTGAAGCATCCTGAGTTGATAAAGGACTTTCGACCAATCAGCTTGTGTAATGTCATATATAAAATTATCTCTAAATGCCTTGTCAACAGAATGATACCCCTATTGGACGGTATAATCTATCCTACACAAAGTGCCCTCATTGCTTTTGAATGTATGCACTCTTTAAATACATTGAAAGATAGTCGTGGTGAATATTGTACATATAAGTTGGATCTCGCAAAAGCATATGATCGTCTGGACTGGAAGTTCCTAGAAAAAATGCTTCAAGCGTATGGTTTTGCTCCAATATGGATAAACTGGATTATGACTTGTGTTACCACTGTGAAATTTTCCATGCACTTTAATGGACAGCTCCTAGAGTCTTTTCATCCTTCACGTGGACTGAGGCAAGGGGATCATTTGTCTCCGTATCTATTCCTCTTTGTGGTTGAAGCTTTGTCGCTGTTAATTAATGATGCGTTGGCAAGAGGGATTATCCAAGAGTTTGGACTGAACAAACATGCCCCAGGTATATCTCATCTACTCTTTGCTGATGATAGTCTCCTATTTCTCAAGGGAAACTTGGAGCAAGCTCTGAAAATTAAAGCTATTTTATCGGCGTATGAGGAAGGAACGGGTCAGCTATTAAGCCCAGATAAATGTTCCATTTTATTTGGGAAAAATGCTCTATGGAAGATCAGGTGTCCATCTTGGTTATTCTCAAGATCACGATCGATGGATTTGAGGATAAATATCTGGGTTTGCCTGTGCCAGAAGGTCGTATGAAGGCAGGTAAGTTTCAATCTACAAAAGATAAAGCGCTTAAGCGGGTGTCGGATCGGATTGAAAAATATGCCTCTAGCGGGGTGAAGGAAATTCAGATCAAGTCTGTTATTTAGGCTATTCCAGTTTATGCAATGGGTATCTTTAAATTTTCTGCTTCTTTATGTGATGAGTTATCCCGGATTATCAAGAATTTTTGGTGGGGCGATGAGGAGAATAGAAAGAGAACTCATTGGGTGTCTTGGGATAAAATGACGAGACCTAAAAGTGAAGGGGGCATGGGCTTTCGTGACCTCAGAATTTTTAATCAGGCGCTTTTGGCTAAACAAGCTTGGCGTTTATTGGTTTTTCCGGATTCTCTATGTGCAAAGGTGTTGAAAGCTAAATATTATCCTCATGGACATCTTATTGATACGGTATTTCCTCAAGCAACTTCCCTTACGTGGCAAGGAATTATGCATGGACTCGATCTGCTAAAAAAAGGTATCATATGGAGAGTGGTCGATGGTTCTAGTATAAACATTTGGAGGGATAATTGGATCCCTAGGGATTCTGGCCTTCGTATATCTGCTAAGAAGAATAGAACTAGGATCAAATGGGTGTCCGAGTTATTCATGACTGGGTCTAGGAGTTGGGATGAGAACCTGATCAGACATCTTTTCTATAGGCATGATGCAGATGAAATTCTAAAATTGTGTATTCTGAGGTTGAGTGAGGGTGATGTTATTGCTTAGCACGATGAGAAGAGTGGTTTGTTCTCTGTGAAAAGTGTGT
>NC_053022.1:471092834-471106585 GCF_003073215.2 Triticum urartu
AGAGATATCTAACTTGTGTGAATAGAAACTGCTTGTGGTAGAAAGTGACAAAGCCATAGGATCAACGGTGCCGTAAAAAGGAAGTTTTATTTACCACACTAAGAACTGCTAGACGGAGTGGAAGATGAGGCCGAGCAGTTCGATCTTCCGTGCCCTAACTTGGCGACGGAGGACTACCTAGCGACGGCGGAGAGGACGATGTCCGGTCGGCGTGAAGACGGCGTCGGAGAGGTTGCGGCAGCGAAGCGCTTCGTCGCAGGCGTCGTCGAGGGCTAGCAGTGGCGCTAGGGTTCGTGCGAGGGGTGGAGAAGAGATAATGACCACTGTGAAGTGTGTATTTATAGGTACAGGGGTGGTACTGCATTATTACATAGGCGCCCCTGGCGATTCGCATCTGAGGAACACGTGGCCATTATGCAGAATTTTGGGGTTTGTTCCACGTCCCACGCACGCCTGGATTGTCGGGTTGTCGTTCCTACTTCTCCGGGTTTCATGTGGAGGAATGAGCATTGAAAGTGGACTTAAAGTTTGTCTTTGTATCTTCTGCTGACAAGGACGCAGAGAAGACATTCGACAGTTTCAATAGAATGCATATGATTTGGAGAGATAGAGTTTGAGATAGATAGCATAGAGAGGTTGGGGTCCGATCACATTCACTTAGTTCAAAAGATTTAACAAGAATACATAGCTATAAGTGAATGATGTAGAGGACAGAACACTAGTATATATATAATCAACATAGTGAAGATAATCATGAAGACATGTTGAGATTGAAGCCAAACCAAATGTCAAGACATAGCAAGGTAACGCCATGAGTGAAACACTTCAAAATAGAACATTTGGTGGTGGCGTTACCCACCGTATAGGAAGTATTAGACCAGACACGGCGCACAATTATCGTGGCGCTCCGAAGTCAAATTCCACATTAATGTATTCACACTTAAAATGTATGTCTTCATTGATTGAAGATATACTTTACTTCGTGTGTTGCACATCTAAGTCATGAATATGCATAAGGGTTAGGATGTGTGCCTGATCACAGGACATTTGAGCATTCCAGGATATTTAGCTCACACCGTAACTTACAAAATCTCTTCTCATCCAAGGGCTTGGTGAAAATATATGCCAATTGCTCTTCAGTGTTGACGTGTATGATATCAATATCTTCCTTCACATGATCTCTGAGAAAGTGATGACGAATTTCAATGTGCTTTGTCTTCGAGTGCTGAACTGGGTTGTTGGCAATCTTGATGGCGCTTTCGTTGTCGCAGTAGAGTGGCACTTGCTTCAGATGAATGCCATAGTCCTTGAGTGTTTGCTTCATCCACAGAAGCTGAGCGCAGCAAGATCCAGCAGCAATGTATTCAGATTCAGCAGTGGAGAGAGATACACAGTTCTGCTTCTTTGAAGACCAACATACAAGTGATCGTCCCAGAAAGTGACATGTGCCTGATGTAGACTTGCGATCAACTTTGTCCCAGCATAATCAGCATCCGAGAATCCAATTAGATCAAACTCTGAGCCCTTTGGATACCATAATCCTAGAGTTGGGGCAGCCAAATATCGAAGAATTCGCTTTACAGCTAAGTGATGCGACTCCTTTGGTGCCGCTTGAAATCAAGCACACATGCAAACACTAAGCATAATGTCTGTCCTAGATGCACATAGATAAAGTAAAGAACCAATCATGGAGCGGTATACCTTTTGATCGAACTCTTTACCATTGTCGTCAGGACCTAGATGATGTTTGGCTGGCATTGGTGTTGTGAAGCCTTTGCAGTCTTGCATTCCGAACTTCTTCAGGCAATCTTTGAGATACTTCTCTTGAGATATGAAGATGTCGTTGCGTTGCTGTCGTATTTGAATACCGAGAAAGAACTTCAGCTCTCCCATCATAGACATCTGATATTGCTCTTGCATCATATATCCAAACTCTTCATTGAACTTCTGATTGGTGCAGCCGAAGATAATGTCATCCACATATATTTGGCACACAAACAGTTCACCATCATATGTCTTCGTGAAGAGATTGGGGTCGAGAGAACCAGGTATGAAGCCTTTTCTCTTCAGGAAGTATTTGAGTGTGTCATACCATCCAAAACATCCTGACATGGTATACAAGCTCAACAAGGCACTGTATGGCCTCAAACAAGCCCCTCGGGCCTGGTATGACACACTCAAATACTTCCTGAAGAGCAAAGGCTTCATACCTGGTTCCCTAGACCCCACTCTCTTCATGAAGACATATGATGGAGAACTGTTTGTGTGCCAAATATATGTGAATGACATTATATTCGGTTGCACCAATCAGAAGTACAGTGAAGAGTTTGGATATATGATGCAAGAGCAATATCAGATGTCCATGATGGGAGAGCTGAAGTTCTTCCTCGGTCTTCAAATACGACAAGCAACGCAACGGCATCTTCATATCTCAAGAGAAGTATCTCAAAGATTGTCTGAAGAAGTTGGTATGCAAGACTGCAAAGGTTTCACGACGCCAATGCAGCCAAGCATCATCTGGGTCCTGACGACAATGGTAAAGAGTTCGATCAAAAGGTATACCGCTCCATGATTGGTTCTTTGCTTTATCTATGTGCATCTAGGCCAGATATTATGCTTAGTGTTTGCATGTGTGCTCGATTTCAAGCGGCACCAAAGGAGTCGCATCACTTAGCTGTGAAGCGAATTCTTCGATATTTGGCTCACACCCCAACTCTAGGATTATGGTATCCAAAGGGTCAGAGTTTGATCTGGTGGATTCTCGGATGCGATTATGCTGTGAAAAAGTGGATCGCAAGTCTTACATCAGGGCACATGTCATTTCTGGGACGATCACTTGTATGTTGGTCTTCAAAGAAGCAGAATCTGTGTATCTCTCTCCACTCGGAATCTGAATAACATTGCCTGCTGGATCTTCTGCGCTCAGCTTCTGTGGATGAAGCAAAACACTCAAGGACTGGCATTCATTCTGAAGCCAAGTGCCACTACATGCGACACGAAAGGCGCCATCAAGATTGCCAACAACCCAGTTTAAGCAACTCGAAGACAAAGCACATTGAAATTCGTCATCACTTTTCTCAGAGATCATGTTGTAAGGAAGATATTGATATCATACACGTCAACTAAAGAGCAATTGGCAGATATCTTCACCAAGCCCTTGGATGAGAAGAGATTTTGCAAGTTACGGTGTGAGCTAAATATCCTGGAATCCTCAAATGTCCTGTGATCAGGCACACATCCTAACCCTTATGCATATTGATGACTTAGATGTGCAACACACGAAGTAAAGTATATCTTCAATCAATGAAGACATACATTCTAAGTGTGAATACATTAATGTGGAATTTGACTTCGGAGCGCCACGATAATTGTGCGCCGTGTCTGGGTCTAATACTTCCTATACGGTGGGTAACGCCACCACAAATGTTTTTTGAAGTTGTTTCACTCATGGCGTTACATTTGCTATGTCTTTCACATTTGGTTTGGCTTCAATCTCTAACATATCTTCATGGATTATCTTTCACTATGTATTAGATATATATATATATATTACTAGTGTTCTGTCCTCTACACATTCACTTATAGCTATGTCTTCTTGTTGAATCCTTTTGAACTAAGTGATGTGATCGGACCCTAACCTCTCTATGCTTTCTTCTCAAATTCTATCTTTCCAAATCATATGCATTCTATTGAAACTGTCGAATGTCTTCTCTCGGCCTTGTCAGCAGAGATACAGAGACCAACCATAAGTCCGTTTTCAATGCTCATTCCTCCCACATGAAACCCGGAGAAGTAGGAACGACCACCGACAATCCAGGCTGTGCGTGGACGGTGGAACAAACCCCAAAATTTGCATAATGGCCACGTGTTCCTCAAGTGCGAATCGCCAGGGGCACCTGTTGTAATAACGCAGTGCCGCCCCTGTACTATAAATACACACTTCACAGCGGTCATATCTCTTCTTCCACTCTCGCACGAACCCTAGCGCCACCGCTAGCCCTCGACGACGCCGGCGACGAGCGCTTCGCTGCCGCGACCTCTCCGACGCTCTTCACGCCGACCGCGACATCGTCCTTTCGCCGTCGCCGTAGTGTCCTCTGTCGCAAGTTAGGGCACGGAAGATCGAAACTGCTCGCCTCATCTCCACTTCGTCTAGCAGTTCTTAGTGTGGTAAATAAAACTTCCTTTTACCGGCACCGTTGATCCTATGGATTTGTCACTTTCTACCACAAGCAGTTTCTATTCACACAAGTTAGATCTCTCTCATACTGCATCTCATAACATGCCTAGTATATGCACTTATGCTTCACAAGTAGTTAGATTCTCACTTGTACTGATCTGTGATTTTCGTACAAATCTGAACCACTCCTTATCTATGAGTGAATGTCTTCGCACGATTGAGGTCAATCTTCTAAACTGATTTATCTTCAAAATCTGAGAATGCATATGACTCTTCCCCTTCCCTCGCACCTTAATGCTGTCACAGGTTACATGTCCGTGGGAGAATCCCTTTGTTCTCATAGTCTGCATTCATTTGCAGAATTCTTACAGCATCATATTAAATTCTCCCGAAGCCAGTTCTGTTGTCAGCAAGCGAAAACCTTTGAGCCTTTGAACGTGTGAAGCCTTTCAAGTTTAAAGTTCATGCTTCAGAGAAATCAGGCAAGGAAGGGTGGCAGAAAGCGTCGTGGAGAAACATCTAGAGATCTGCCAGAATACCTCTCAGAACTGTACAAGACAGATCCTGAAAGAGGATTACATCAGCGCAAGACCCGAATCCATGGATTCGAAGATATTGGCAGAACAATGGTTCAAATACATTTGTTAACCCAGGAATATGCTGAGAAAATGCCATCAAGAGACCGTGATGGGGAGACATCTATACGAATCTTCTACCCAGGTCCAGGATGAAGCCATTGAACGGCTTCTATCCCTGCATGGTCGTGGACCACAGCCTGCTGATGCCACCCATCGTCACTACTATGGTGTCGTGACGACAATCTGTTCAAGCGCAACTTCCGTTTGCCCAGAACTCATCGAGCAAAACAAGAAGACATGGGACGAGACTTCAACCCTGGTCCCTCAGCTCCAAGGGCAGATGGCAGATGCATGACCCAATGTCATCGGTCCTTCTCCAACCTTGAAGGCCTCATCACCCATCTTGGTTCAAGGGACTGCAGTAATGAGCTGCAGCTGACGCTGGAATCAGATGAAGCGCCTGCAGCGCCGAAGACAAAGAAACTGAAGAGCCTAAAGCTTCAAAGCCTTGCCCCTCACCAAAAATCTCACGGGCAAAGCCACTGGCACTGCACCCCTGAAGGACAGTGTGCAGTCCGAAGATTATCACGCATCTCCAAGCCCCCGAGAGTCAAGATGCCTCTGCCACACACCAGCCAAGAACTGATTGCTGCTGCTATTCTGCGCAACGATGCCATTGATCTATCCAGTGATGAAGATCTTGCAGATGACGCTCTTGAGCAACTGATCAAGAGCAAAGAAGAAGCAGAAATCTTCAACAATTTGCCTCTCTTTGATGTGGCAATCATCCACGACTTCATCGATGAGTGGTTTGACATGCCCAACCTCAGCTTTGAAGATCTGCAACTTCCTATTGGTCTCAGTGTCGCCTTCCATGGCGCCATTGCTTCAGAGCTAGCTCTAACTCAGCACATCGTCGAACTGAAGCAAAAGATTGACTTTGAGAAAGCTCAGTTCAAGAAGCATATGGCCAAGCTCAGCATGCAAGAGGTCAAGAACTTCAAGATCATGCTGCACGAGCTCAAAGAAGCCTTTCTCAAGAAGCGTGAAGAAGCTCAAGGTTCTCGTGAGCGCATCAAGAGGCTGGCTGACAAGTGTGTGCAAGCCTACAATGAGCCTGAGAAGCGCAAGGCCCTTGGGCGTCCTGGCATCGACCCCAGGATGGCTGCAAAGACGAAGCTTCAGTCTTGTAGAGGATTATATGCACCCAAGTATATCTTGAATAATCATCAACAATGACAAAGCCATAGAGACAAGCAGTAGTAGTAAGAGTTGAGTAATGAGTGGGACCAAAAAGGTCCATGTGGAGCAGTTCGAAGGGTTGAGTCGTTGTCATGATTGTCTTCGAGGGATGCTTGGCCCTCGTCATCTTTCCTGCTTTACAGGCACCGCATAAGTGATCCTTCTTGAACTTGATGCCCTCGATGCCTATGACATGCTTCTTCCTTGCAAGGGTGTGGAGGTTCCTCATGCCAGCATGCCCTAGCCTCCGATGCCAGAGCCAGCATTCAGAAGCTTTTGCTAGAAGACATACGGCAAGTTGTGGTCCTGCTGAGAAATCTACCACATACAAATCATCTTTCTGATACCCTTCAAACACTAGAGACTTGTCAGATTCCATTAGAACAAGGCAACGATATTTTCCAAACATCACAATCATGTTTAAATCGCAAAGCATTGAGACAGACATTAAGTTGAAGCTAATGTGGAGCCCTCCCCAACAAAAGCATCAGAAGACAGCGAAACTTTATCCATGTGTTGATCCTTTGAGATTACAACTCTACCTAGACCCAATACCTTGTGTAAGTGCATCTAGTGCCACCCCTAGTTGGTTTTGGAGTATTGACGACAAACCTAGTTGAGGGACTAATGTGTTTGTGAGAATTGCAGGATAACACAGGTAGAAGTCCCTCATTGATTCGGTTTTCCTACCAGAGATGACCCCTAAAAATGTATGAAGACATTGAAGTCAAAGGTGGTATATGAAGATATTCACATTGAAGACTATGACAAGAGAAGACACATATGAAGCCTATGGAGCTCGAAGACTTAGATCTTTCGTAGTTCTTTTTCTTTTGTGTTGAGTCATAGGAACCACCGTACTGTTAAGTGGGGGTCCAAGAAAACCAGTCAGAATGGCTGAAGTGATGCTTAACCAAAATCCTATGTCTTCGAGTGAAGACTATGAGAGCGAATCTTGCCCAGAGTTGGACAAGTCAGCTTTGCTTGTAGCCCAAGTAAAGTTGCCATGTGTGTTTAAAATCTGACCGTTGGAACACGTGTCAGTTCCTTAGTGACCCAGGGTCATTTCGGACAAATCAGGTCGGGTTGCCTAGTGGCTATAAATAGCCCACCCCCTACAACCATAAACGGTTGGCTGCTCAAATTCAGTGCACGGCTTTTGTCGTTTGAGAGCAACCCACCTCGAAGCCTTTGAGAGAGAATTCCTTGCGAGGATAAAGCCCTAACCACCCAGAGCCAAAGAGTGTTAGGCATCACTTAAGTCTTCTTGTCTGTGTGATCTGAAGACTTATTACACTTGAGGACTGTGAATCCTCCAGCCGGTTAGGCGTCGCGTTCTGAGCATCCAAGAGTCATTGTGGATCGCCGGTGAACGAAGTCTGTGAAGGTTTGGGAGTCTACCTTGAAGACTTACCAGAGTGATTGGGCGAGGTCTGCGTGACCTTAGCTCAAGGGGAATACGGTGAGGACTAAGGGTTCTGAGCTGCGTGTTCAGGACTGGGTGTCCGGGACTGTGTGTCCTCAGGTTTAAATACCTAGCCGCCCTAACCAGACGTACAGTTGTCACAGCAACTGGAACTGGTCCAAAACAAATCATTGTCTTCAGCGAGTCACTGGTTTCATCTTCCCTACCCTTTACTTACTGTTACTCCCTGTGAAGTCATTGTATGTTCGCACTATTTTTTGTCTTCGCTGAGTGACTGCGCGTTCTGTGTGGCTTCACAATATCTTCCTACCTGATCCTCACTACATTGCTGCTATTAGTCATTGTGCTTTCACTCTATTGAATACTTGACTATGGCTTGCCTAGTGTAGTCTACCTTCCGCTGCAGGGTAATAGGTTTATTTCTATCGTTTGTCTTCATAACTTCCACGTTTTGAAGACTTTCATAAAAATCGCCTATTCACCCCCCTCTAGTCGATTATAACACTTCAATTGTATCAGAGCATGGTGCTCCCTTGTTCTGTGTGATTCGGTTTTAACCACCTGGAGTTTTAGCTATGTCGACTGCAGGGATAATTAAGGTCTCCGCTGCGTGCCCCGTCTTCGTCATGGAACTGAATATCCCTACTGGAAGAATAAGATGCGGATGCATCTTGAAGCCATTTGACGTCGACCTTATGTATGTCGTCGAAACGCGTTCCCAAGGCTGGAGAAGGTGTCACTGCTGCTGACGTCAAGAAATTTGTTCAACTGGACTCTACTGCCAAGAATATCATCTGTGGTCACCTGACCAAAGGACAGTATGGCCGTGTGAGTGCTTTGAAGACATCTAAGCTGGTCTGGGACTGGCTCTCCAAGGTCAATGAAGGCATCTCAACCCAGAGAGATCAGAGAATCAGTGTCCTTCGCAACCTCTTCAACCGCTTCAAGCGAAATGACAATGAGAATGTCCAGCACACATTTGACCGACTCACTGACATCACAAATGAGCTTCAAGCCCTCGGCGCTACTGAGATCACCAAACATGAAGTCGTCAAGACACTACTGAGATCACTTGATAGTTCGTTTGACATCCTAGCCCTGATGATTCAAGAACGTCCTGATTTCAAGACACTCGATCCATGCTGACATACTTGAGAGGCTCAACACACATGAGTTTCAGCTTTCTGAGAAAAGAGATATCTACGGTCCAAACTATGGGCGAACTCGTGCCTTGAAGGCAAAAGCTGTCTCCTCATCTGAAGAAGAATCTGACAGCAGTTCTGATGATCCTGAAGACATTGGAAGGGAACTTGCTATGCTTGTGAAGAAGTTCCAAAAATTCACCAAGAAGAAAGGCTTCAGAAAGTCTTCCCGATCAAGCTCAAGGAATGATGAAGCTTCTGCTCATGACTACAAGAAGAAAACATGTCACAAGTGCAAGAAACCTGGCCACTTCATCTCTGAGTGTCCGCAGTGGGACAATGAGAACAAAGAAGAAGAAGAGCAAGGAATATGACTCTGACGACAAGAAGAAGAACAAATACTCAAAGTCTTCTTCCAAGTCTTCCTCAAAGTCTTCATCACACAAGAAGAGCTCATCTGGCAAGGCACGTGCGTTTGTTGGCAAGGAAATGGATTCAGAGGAGGAGTCCGCTTCTGAGGAGGCGGAGGTGGAGTCTGAGGAGGAGTCCGATTCAGGCGTCGCAAGTCTGGCTACAGCATACGTTGCCAAGTCCATCTTCAATACTGAAGACAATGACCTCATCACCGACACCGATGCAAATGACAAGGACTACTCCGCTTCTACCTACTGCTTCATGGCACGCGGTGCCAAGGTAAACACACGCACTACTCACTATCAAACATCTAGTGACGATGACTCTGATTGTGATTCAAAACCCAGCTACAAAACACTTGCTAAAATTGCAACTGAACAGCAGAAAGCTATGGAACATATTCAAAAACTGTTAGACAGAAGCGATGATCTGTTAGGTGCTGAAATGACTCGATCTGAATCCTTAATTGAAGACATAAAAAATCTTCATGTTAAGTATCAGGAACTTGAAAGTCGTCATGAAACTCTCTCAACAACTCATGAAAAGCTTTCCTATGATTATCTTCAAAGGAAGCAAGATCTTGAGAAATTGAGAGCGGTTCATGAAGATCTTCAAAAGGAAAACGAGTCACTTCGCTCCAAACAGATCAGTCCCGCTCAGGAAGGATTTGAACCACCATGTCTTAAATGCATTGAGCGTGATAATGCTACTTCTGTTCTGAATGTTTCTACTGCTACTACTGTTGCAATATCTTCAACTGTTGATGTGGTAACTAACCCCTCTGCTGAGGATACCACTGCTATTGCTGATGAGAATGCTAGGTTGAAGACATTGCTTGAAACAGGGATGTACAAAAGTCTTAAAGGGCATCAGACACTATGTGATGTCCTCAAAAGCAGATTCTGAACCGAAACCCGAGGAAAGAGGGTGTTGGGTTCGTAAGGAAAATGAATGCTGATGGCTCTTACTGGAAACCTGAGCAGTACCCCAAAACCATGTGGGTTGCTGCAAAGGAACCTTCAGCAGACCATCCAATCTATCTGGCTTCACCTGTGCTAACCCCATTATCATTGATGAATCCTTTGATGCAAACTATATACTGTTTAAGAATCAGAATGGTGAAGTGTTTGCCAGGTACATTGGTACTAACTGCAGGAATGGACCGCCTATGAAGAAGATCTGGGTTCCGAAAAGGTGTCTGGAGAATCTTCCTGTGAATGTCATCATGACACCTCACGTGAAGAAGACAAACCTCAGACCAAAGGCTTCATACGGTCCAAAGGCTTCATACAGACAGAGGACTCACCTGAGTCGCACTAACGCAAATGTTTTGCAGGGAAACCATACTCAGGCATATGAATATGAGAGCGGTTCATCAAACCGCCATGTTCATAAGACCAAGAACTATTCTGCTTATTCTTATGAGTACTATTGTCCGCCTGCAAGACTGTTTGCTAGGGCTCCAAAGCCAAAATTCTCAGATGCTGCACTTAGACTTATTGCTTCTCAGCCACCCTTGAAGATGTGGGTGGCTAAGAAAGCTTAACTCTCTTTTGCAGGGAAAGGTCTCCAGCAGAAAACCAAAATCGTCTGACGCCATTGCTGGGGACCTTAAACATCTTGTAGGGCGCAAGATCAAATGCCCAAATGGTCTTACTATGTACTTCGTTCCTGAATCGCTTGCTACTCTCCCTATTAGTCCTAATCTGGATCTAAGCTTTCATAACCCACTGTTCGTCAAATGTTTTTGCTTCACAATGCTCTTGGTGAAGCCTATCCCCCTAACTGCACTGTAGGGTACGACACCAGCGTCTTCAGAATGGATTATTGATAGTGGGTGTACAAATCACATGACTGGCAAAAGAAGTCTTCTTATGGACTCAACCTTACGTCCATCCGACAAGAGCCACATCACATTTGCTGACACTGGTAAAAGTAAGGTATTGGGTCTAGGTAGAGTTGCAATCTCAAGGATCAACACATGGATAAAGTCATGCTTGTTGAATCCCTTGGCTTCAACTTAATGTCTGTCTCAATGCTTTGCGATTTGAACATGATCGTAATATTTGGAAAATATCGTTGCCTGTACTAATGGAATCTGACAAGTCTCTAGTGTTTGAAGGGTATCGGAAAGATGATTTGTATGTGGTAGATTTCTCAGTAGGGCCACAGCTTGAAGTATGTCTTCTAGCAAAAGCTTCAGAATGCTGGCTTTGGCATCGGAGGCTTGGGCATGCTGGCATGAGGAACCTCCACACCCTTGCGAAGAAGAAGCATGTCATAGGCATCGAAGGCGTCAAGTTCAAGAAAGATCACTTATGTGGCGCCTGTGAAGCAGGGAAGATGATGAGGGCCAAACATCCCTCGAAGACAATCATGACCACTACTCGACCCTTCGAACTGCTTCACATGGATCTTTTCGGTCCCACTCATTACACAACTCTTACTACTATTGCTTGTCTCTATGGCTTTGTCATTGTTGATGATTATTCTAGATATACTTGGGTGCACATAATCCTTTACAAGACTGAAGTGCAGGATGTCTTCAGACGCTTCGCCAATCGAGCTATGAACAATTTTGGCGCCAAGATAAAGCACATTAGAAGTGACAATGGCACTGAATTCAAGAACACTGGCCTTGATACATATCTTGATATCTTGGGCATCACACATGAATTCTCAGCCCCGTACACGCCACAGCAAAATGGCGTCGTCAAACGCAAGAACAAAACACTCATTGAGATGGCCAGAACGATGCTAGATGAATACAAGACTCCAAGAAAATTCTGGCCGGAAGCCATTGACACTGTATGCCATACAATCAATCGTGTTTATCTTCACAAGCTTCTGAACAAGACATCTTATGAACTCCTAACTGGCAAGAAGCCAAATGTCAGTTACTTCAGAGTATTTGGAGCGAGGTGCTGGATCAAGGACCCACATCACACCACAAAGTTTGCACCAAAAGCAAATGAGGGTTTTATGCTTGGATATGGAAAGGATTCGCACTCCTACAGAGTCTTCAATCTCTTTCATTACAAAGTGGTTGAAACAGTGGATGTGCGGTTCGATGAGACCAACGGTTCACAAAGAGAGCAACTGCCAAATGTGCTAGATGAAGTTCCATCCAGTGAATCAATCAAGCTAATGGGAACTGGAGAAATTATACCTTCTGAAGCTCATCCTGAAGAAGAACTTATCATCTCAGCACCTGATCAACATGAAGACAATGCTCAGCCTGAAGACATTCCTCTCTAACAACGAACAATGATCAGCAAGAGCAAAGTCTTCGCCCTGTACATCCTCGTGTTGCCAATGAAGTGCAGATTGAAAGAATAATTGACAGCATCAATGCACCCGGTCCGCTCACTCGATCAAGGGCAACTCAGCTGGCAAATTTCTGTGGGCACTTCGCATTCGTCTCAGTAACAGAACCCAAGAAAGTTGAAGAAGCCTTCATGGAACCTGAATGGATTCAAGCTATGCAAGAAGAGCTTCAACAATTTGAGCTGAATAATGTATGGGAACTGGTTAAGCGTCCTGATCCTCGGAAGCACAACATAATAGGCACCAAATGGATATACCGCAACAAGCAAGATGAGCATGGTCAAGTTGTCAGAAACAAAGCTCGTCTCGTTGCTCAAGGATATACTCAAGTGGAAGGCATTGACATCGATGAAACATTTGCTCCTGTGGCTAGACTTGAAGCCATACGCATACTGCTGGCCTACGCCAATCATCACAACATACTTCTGTATCAAATGGATGTGAAGAGAACCTTTCTCAATGGCAAGATTGAAGAAGAAGTGTATGTTGCACAACCGCCTGGCTTTGAAGATCCAAACCATCCTGACATGGTATACAAGCTCAACAAGGCACTGTATGGCCTCAAACAAGCCCCTCGGGCCTGGTATGACACACTCAAATACTTCCTGAAGAGCAAAGGCTTCATACCTGGTTCCCGAGACCCCACTCTCTTCACGAAGACATATGATGGTGAACTGTTTGTGTGCCAAATATATGTGGATGACATTATCTTCGGCTGCACCAATCAGAAGTACAGTGAAGAGTTTGGATATATGATGCAAGAGCAATATCAGATGTCCATGATGGGAGAGCTGAAGTTCTTCCTCGATCTCCAAATACGACAGCAACGCAACGGCATCTTCATATCTCAAGAGAAGTATCTCAAAGATTGTCTGGAGAAGTTCGGTATGCAAGACTACAAAGGCTTCATGACGCCAATGCCAGCCAAGCATCATCTGGGTCCCGATGACAATGGTATAGAGTTCGATCAAAAGGTATACCGCTCCATGATTGGTTCTTTACTTTATCTATGTGCATCTAGGCCAGATATTATGCTTAGTGTTTGCATGTGTGCTCGATTCCAAGCGACACCAAAGGAGTCGCATCACTTAGCTGTGAAGCGAATTCTTCGATATTTGGCTCACACCCCAACTCTAGGATTATGGTATCCAAAGGGCTCAGAGTTTGATCTGGTTGGATTCTTGGATGCTGATTATGCTGGTGACAAAGTGGATCGCAAGTCTACATCAGGCACATGTCACACTCTTTTCTGGGACGATCACTTGTATGTTGGTCTTCAAAGAAGCAGAACTGTGTATCTCTCTCCACTGCTGAATCTGAATACATTGCTGCTGGATCTTGCTGCGCTCAGCTTCTGTGGATGAAGCAAACACTCAAATACTATGGCATTCATCTGAAGCAAGTGCCACTTTACTGCGACAACGAAAGCGCCCCGTCAAGAT
>NC_053022.1:471107585-471119869 GCF_003073215.2 Triticum urartu
TCTTCACATAGTTGCATAATTATTCAACTACTCATTGATCTTCACTTATATCTTTCGGAGTAGTTTGTCATTTGCTCTAGTACTTCACTTATATCTTTTAGAGCAGGTGGTGTTTTATTTTAAGAAATAGATGAACTCTCATGCTTCACTTAGATTATTTTGAGAGTCTTAAATAGCATGGTAATTTCTTAAAATCCTAATATGCTAGGTATTCAAGATAGTAAAAACTTTCTTATTATGAGTGTTGAATACTAAGAGAAGTTTGATGCTTGATGATTGTTTTGAGATATGGAGGTAATAATATCAAAGTAGTGCTAGTTGAGTAGTTGTGAATTTGAGAAATACTTGTGTTGAAGTTTGCAAGTCCCGTAGCATGCACGTATGGTAAACGTTGTGTAACAAATTTGAAACATGAGGTGTTATTTGATTGTCTTCCTTATGAGTGGCGGTCGGGGACGAGCGATGGTCTTTTCCTACCAATCTATCCCCCTAGGAGCATGCGCGTAGTGCCGAGGTTTTTGATGACTTGTAGATTTTTGCAATAAGTATGTGAGTTCTTTATGACTAATGTTGAGTCCATGGATTATACGCACTCTCACCCTCCATCATTGCTAGCCTCTTCGGTACCGTGCATTGCCCTTTCTCACATTGAGAGTTGGTGCAAACTTCGCCGGTGCATCCAAACCCCGTGATATGATACGCTCTTTCACACACATAAACCTCCTTATATCTTCCTCAAAACAGCCACCATACCTACCTATTATGGCATTTCCATAGCCATTCCGAGATATATTGCCATGCAACTTTCCACCATTCAGTTTATCATGACACATTCATCATTGTCATATTGCTTTGCATGATCATGTAGTTGACATCGTATTTGTGGCAAAGCCACTGTTCATAATTTTTCATACATGTCACACTTGATTCATCGCAATCCCGGTACACCGCCGGAGGCATTCATATAGAGTCATATCTTGTTCTAGTATCGAGTTGTAATCATTGAGTTGTAAATAAATAGAAGTGTGATGATCATCATTTAGAGCATTGTCCCAAGTGAGGAATAATAAAAAAAGAAAGGCCATAAAAAAAGAGAAGGCCCAAAAAAAGAAAAAAAGAAAAAGAAAGGCCAAAAAAAGGCCAAATAAAAAATGAGAGAAAAAGAGAGAAGGGACAATGCTACTATCCTTTTACCACACTTGTGCTTCAAAGTAGCACCATAATCTTCATGATAGAGAGTCTCTTGTTTTGTCACTTTCACATACTAGTGGGAATTTTTCATTATAGAACTTGGCTTGTATATTCCAACAATGGGCCTCCTCAAGTGCCCTAGGTCTTCGTGAGCAAGCAAGTTGGATGCACACCCACTTAGTTTCTTTTGTTGAGCTTTCATACATTTATAGCTCTAGTGCATCCGTTGCATGGCAATCCCTACTCCTTGCATTAACATCAATCGATGGGCATCTCCATAGCTCATTGATTAGCCTCATTGATGTGAGACTTTCTCCTTTTTTGTTCTTCTCCACATAACCCCCATCATCATATTCTATTCCACCCATAGTGCTATATCCATGGCTCGCTCATGTATTGCGTGAAAGTTTATAGGTTTGAGATTACTAAAGTATGAAACAATTGCTTGGCTTGTCATCGGGGTTGTGCATGATGAAAGCATTCTTGTGTGACGAAAATGGAGCATGACTAAACTATATGATTTTGTAGGGATGAACTTTCTTTGGCCATGTTATTTTGAGAAGACATAATTGCTTAGTTAGTATGCTTGAAGTATTATTATTTTTATGTCAATATGAACTTTTTCTTGAATCTTATGGATCTGAATATTCATAGCCACAATTAAGAAGAATACATTGAAATTATGCCAAGTAGCACTCCGCATCAAAAATTCTGTTTTTATCATTTACCTACTCGAGGACGAGCAGGAATTAAGCTTGGGGATGCTGATACGTCTCCAACGTATCTATAATTTTTGATTGCTCCATGCTATATTATCTACTGTTTTGGCCAATATTGGGCTTTATTTTCCACTTTTATATTATTTTTGGGACTAACCTATTAACCGGAGGCCCAGCCCAGATTTGTTGTTTTATGCCTATTTCAGTGTTTTGAAGAAAAGGAATATCAGACGGAGTCAAAACGGAACGAAATCAACTGGATAAGTTATTTTTGGAAGGAAACACACCTGATGGACTTGGACCCCACGTCAGAAGATACAGGAGTTGCCCACGAGGGTGGGGGCACGCCCACCCCCCTAGGGCGCGCCCCCCTACCTCGTGGGGCCTCCGTGGCTCCCCTGACGTGCTTCTTATGCCTATATAACTCCATATACCCTAAAACTTCCAGAACGCACAATAGATCGGGAGTTCCGCCGCCAGAAGCCTCCGTAGCCACCGAAAACAATCTAGACCCGTTCCGGCACCCTGCCGGAGGGGGAATCCCTCTCCGGTGGCCATCTTCATCATCCCGGTGCTCTCCATGACGAGGAGGGAGTAGTTCTCCCTCGGGGCTGAGGGTATGTACCAGTAGCTATGTGTTTGATCTCTCTCTCTCTCTCTCTCTCGTGTTCTTGAGGTGATACGATCTTGAAGTATCACGAACTTTGCTATTATATTTGGATCCTATGATATTTCTTCCCCCCTCTACTCTCTTGTAATGGATTGAGTTTCCCCTTTGAAGATATCTTATCGGATTGAGTCTTTAAAGATTTGAGAACACTTGATGTATGTCTTGCCGTGTGTATCTATGGTGACAATGGGATACCACGTGATTCACTTGATGTATGTTTTGGTGATCAACTTGCGGGTTCCGCCCATGAACCTATGCATAGGGGTTGGCACACGTTTTCATCGTGATTCTCTGGTAGAAACTTTGGGGCACTCTTTGAGGTTCTATGTGTAGGTTGAATAGATGAATCTGATATTGTGTGATGCATATCATATAATCATACCCATGGATACTTGAGGTGACATTGGAGTATCTAGGTGACATTAGGGTTTTGGTTGATTTGTCTCTTAAGGTGTTATTCTAGTACGAACTCTAGGGCTGTTTGTGACAGTTATAGGAATAGCCAACGGATTGATTGGAAAGAATAACGTTGAGGTGGTTTCGTACCCTACCATAATCTCTTCATTCGTTCTCTGCTAATAGTGACTTTGGAGTGACTTTTGTTGCATGTTGAGGGATAGTTATATGATCCAATTATGTTATTATTGTTGAGGGAACTTGCACTAGAGAAAGTATGAACCCTAGGCCTTGTTTCAACGCATTGCAATACCGTTTACGCTCACTTTTATCATTAGTTACCTTTCTGCTTTTATATTTTCGGATTACAAATGCCCATATCTACCATCCATATACCACTTGTATCACCATCTCTTCGCCAAACTAGTGCACCTATACAATTTACCATTGTATTGGGTGTGTTGGGGACACAAGAGACTCTTTGTTATTTGGTTGCAGGGTTGCTTGAGAGAGACCATCTTCATCCTACGTCTCCTACGGATTGATAAACCTTAGGTCATCCACTTGAGGGAAATTTGCTACTGTCCTACAAACCTCTGCACTTGGAGGCCCAACAACGTCTACAAGAAGAAGGTTGTGTAGTAGACATCAGTCAACAAAAGTAATATTAGGAAACACGAACCCCCTAGCAAGTTAAAGCTGAACGTAATATTGCTATGATTAAAGATCTCTTGGCTGATAATATTGATGGGCATGTTATTTACTTCTGTGATGATACTGCTAGAATTGCTAGACCTGATACTAAAAATAAACATAGACCTGTTGTAGGCATGCCTTTTATTTCTGTTAAAATAGTAGATCATTGCTATCTAGTGCAAGTGCAATACCTCATCCCTTATACAAAGAAATTATGCATGATATTGCACCTGCTGAGATAGAAGATATCGATGTTACCATTAAGCTTGCCAATAGAGATACTATTTCACCGATTGGGATTGTTAGAGATGTTGAAGTCTTGTGTGGGAAAGTTAAATACCCTGTTGATTTTCTTGTTCTCGGTTCCCCACAAGATGACTTTTGTCCCATTATATTTGGTAGACCCTTCTTGAATACTGTTAGTGCTAAGATAGACTGCAATAAGGATATTGTTTCTGTTGGTTTAGGTGATATGTCTCATGAGTTTAATTTTTGTAAATTTCGAAGACAACCTCATGATAAAGAATTGCCTAGTAAAGATGAAATTATTGGTCTTGCCTCTATTGCTATGCCTCCTACTGATCCTTTAGAACAATATTTGCTAGACCATGAAAATGATATGTTCATGAATGAAAGAAGGGAAATAGATGAAGTATTCTTTAAACAGGGACCTATTCTGAAACAAAACTTGCCTGTTGAAGTCCTAGGGGATCCTCCTCCACCCGAGGGTGATCCCGTGTTTGAGCTTAAACCTTTACCTAATACTCTTAAATTTGATTATCTTGATGAAAAGAAGATATATCATGTTATTATTAGTGCTAACCTTTCAGAGAAGGAGGAAGAAAAAATATTGAAAACTCTAAAGAAGCACCGTGCTGCTATTGGATATACTCTTGATGATCTTAAAGCATTAGTCCCACTCTATGTCAACACAAAATAAATTTGGAGAAAGACGCCAAACCAGTTATTGATCACCAACGATGGCTGAATCCTAAGATGAAAGAAGTGGTAAGAAAGGAAATATTAAAGCTCCTTGAGGCAGGTATAATTTATCCCGTTGCTGATAGTCAGTGGGTAAGTCTGTCCATTGTGTCCCTAAGAAGGGAGGTATTACTATCATTCCTAATGATAAAGATGAATTGATTCCACAAAGAATTATTACAGGTTATAGGATGGTAATTGATTTTCACAAATTAAATAAAGCTACTAAAAAAGATCATTACCCTTTACCTTTGATTGATCAAATGCTAGAAAGATTATCCAAACATACACATTTTTTCTTTCTAGATGGTTACTCTGGCTTCTTCCAAATACCTGTGTCAGCTGATGATCAAGCAAAGACCACTTTTACTTGACCTTTCGGTACTTTTGCTTATAGATGTATGCCTTTTGGTTTATGTAATGCACCTGCTACCTTTCAAAGATGCATGATGGCTATATTCTCTGACTTTTGTGAAAAGATTTGTAAGGTTTTCATGGACGACTTCTGCATTTATGGACCCTCTTTTTACGATTGATTGAGCAACCTTGATCGAGTTTTGCAGAGATGTGAAGAAACTAATCTTGTCTTGAACTGGGAGAAGTGCCACTTTATGGTTAATGAAGGTATTGTCTTGGGGCATAATTTTTTTGAAATAGGTGTTGAAGTTGATAAAGCTAAAGTTGATGCTATTGAAAAGATGCCGTGTCCCAAGGACATCAAAGGTATAAAAAGTATCCTTGGTCATGCCGGTTTTTAAAGGAGGTTCATTAAGGACTTCTCAAAAATTTCTAGGCCTCTTACTAACCTATTACAAAAGATATTCCTTTTGTATTTGATGATAATTGTGTAGAAGCATTTGAAATACTTAAGAAAGCTTTGATTTCTGCACCTATTGTTCAGCCACCTGATTGGAATTTACCTTTTGAAATTATGTGTGATGCTAGTGATTATGCTGTAGGTGATGTTCTAGGGCAAAGAGTTGATAAGAAATTAAATGTTATTCAATATGCTAGTAAAACTCTAGATAGTGCCCAGAGAAATTATGCTACTACTGAAAAAGAATTTTTAGCAGTTGTATTTGCTTGTGATAAGTTCAGACCTTATATTGTTGATTCTAAAGTAACTATTCACACTGATCACGCTGCTATTAAATATCTTATGGAAAATAAAGATGCTAAATCTAGACTTATTTGATGGGTTCTTCTACTACAAGAATTTGATTTGCATATCATTGATAGAAAGGGAGCTGAGAATCCTGTTGCAGATAACTTGTCTAGGTTAAAGAATGTTCTTGATGACCCACTACGTATTGATGATAGCTTTCTTGATGAAAAATTAAATGTCATAAATGCTTCTCGAACTGCTCCATGGTAAGGTGATTATGCTAATTATATTGTTGCTAAATTTATACCACCTAGTTTGACATACCAGCAAAAGAAAAAGTTCTTCTATAATTTAAGGCATTACTTTTGGGATGACCCACATCTTTATAAAGAAGGAGTAGATGGTGTTATTAGACGTTGTGTACCTGAGCATGAACAGGAACAGATCCTACGCAAGTGTCACTCCGAAGCCTATGGAGGACACCATGCTGGAGATAGAACTGCACACAAGGTATTGCAATCCGGTTTTTATTGGCCTACTCTCTTCAAGGAGGCCCGTAAGTTTGTATTGTCTTGTGATAAATGTCAAAGAATTGGTAATATTAGTAGATGTCAAGAAATTCCTATGAATTATTCACTTGTATTGAACCATTTGATGTTTGGGGCTTTGATTATATGGGACATTTTCCTTCCTCTAATGGGTATACACATATTTTAGTTGTTGTTGATTACGTTACTAAGTGGGTAGAAGCTATTCCAACTAGTAGTGCTGATCATAACACCTCTATTAAGATGCTTAAAGAAGTTATTTTTCAGATTTGGAGTCCCTAGATATTTAATGACTGATGGTGGTTCACATTTCATTCATGGTGCCTTTCGTAAAATGCTTGCTAAGTATGATGTTAATCATAGAATTGCATCTCCTTATCACCCACAGTCTAGTGGTTAAGTAGAATTGAGTAAATAGAGAGCTTAAATTAATTTTGCAAAAGACTGTTAATAGATCTAGAAAGAATTGGTCAAAGAAACTTGATGATGCATTATGGTCTATAGAACTGCATATAAAAAATCCTATGGGTATGTCTCCGTATAAAATGGTTTATGGAAAAACATGTCACCTACCTCTTGAACTAGAACATAAGGCATATTGGCTATCAAAGAGCTCAACTATGATTTCAAACTTGCCGGTGAGAAGAGGTTATTTGAAATTAGCTCACTTGATGAATGGAGAACCCAAGCCTATGAAAATGCCAAGCTGTTTAAAGAAAAAGTTAAAAGATGGCATGATAAAAGGATACAAAAGCATGAGTTTAATGTAGGTGATTATGTATTTCTATACAACTCTCGTATAAGATTTTTTGCAGGAAAACTTCTCTCTAAATGGGAAGGCCCTCATGTCATTGAGGAGGTCTATCGTTCCGGTGCCATAAAAATCAACAACTTCGAAGGCACAAATCCGAAGGTGGTGAATGGTCAAAGAATCAAACATTATATCTCAGGTAATCCCATAAATGTTGAGACTAATATTATAGAAACCGTAACCCCGGAGGAATACATAAGGGACACTTTCCGGAACGTTTCAGACTCCGAAAAGGAATAGGTACATGGTACGGTAAGTAAACCGACTCCAAAACAGTTCTAATGGCAATTTTCTCCGTTTTGGAATATTTAAGAAAATATGAAAAAAAGAAGCAGACCGGAAAGGACACGGGGCTTCCACGAGGGTGGAGGGCGCGCCCTACCCCCTGGGCGCACCCCCTGCCTCGTGGGCACCTCGTGCGCTCTCCGGACACCATTTTCTTGCACGATACTTCTTTTGGTCGGTAAAAATTCATTATATAATCTCCCGAAGGTTTTGACCACCGTATCATGCAAAAATCTCATGTTCTTATTTCGAGTTGTTTTCTGCCGGGGTTGCCAAGGCCTAGCATCATGTCATCTCCCTCCTCCTGCAACAATGAGGGCAACGATGCTTGGATAATGAAGATAGAGCTGAAGAGAGAAGAGCCCGGAGAGATCAACAAGGATGATAGGATCAAGAAGGCCATGGGGGATCAAGTTCAGGCAGTGGCAGAAGAAGACATCCTTCCACCTCACCACAATCTCTTTACCCCAACGGAGATTGAGGCTTTCAAGATGATTGAGTTAGCTCGTATTCAAAACAAGTATCTCACAAGTGAAAATATTCTGTTGAAGGAGCATATCGTCGCCCTCAAGGGCATTATACACAAATTGGAGGATCTCTTACGCTCGATGTGCGACTACCCATCATCACCAACACCTTCTTCACCAACAAAGAAGAACTGAGCATCGGGTATGGGCATTCCCCTTGGCAACTGCCAAGCTTGGGGGAGTGCCTCGGTATTGTATCACCATCACTTTTATCTTTACCGTTTTCTTAGTTTGATCCTTTTGATAATATCTTGATCTAGTAGAATAAAGTTTTAGTATGATCTAGTTGTGAGTTTTGCTTTATGATCTTCCTATGTAATCGAGTCCGTGAGCTATATATAATAAAGATTAGTGTTGAGTCAAGGGCTTGATGATTTTGCTATGATCTTGAGGGAATAAAATAAAAGAGAAGAAATAAAAAGAAATAAAGAGATCATATGGATCTTATGGAGAGTAATGAGATCACATATAAAGAGTATGATGAATAAAAGTTGTTGAGAGTTGACAAACATAGTTTTGGTCATCGTTGAAATTAATAGGAAGTGATAAAGAGAGGTTCACATATAAATATACTATCTTGGACATCTTTTATAATTGTGTACACTCATTAAAGTATGATATGCTAAAGAGTTGACATTGGACAAGGAAGACAACGTAATGGGTTATGTTTTCTTACATCTAAGATAAATTATATTGTCATGGATCGTCCAACATGTTGAGCTTGCCTTTCCCTCTCCTGCTAGCCAATTTCTTTGCACCAAGTAGAGATACTACTTGTGCTTCCAAATATCCCTAAACCCAGTTTTGCCATGAGAGTCCACCATATCTACCTATGTATTGATTAAGATCCTTCAAGTAAGTTATCATCGGTGCAAGCAATAAAAATTGCACTCTAAATATGTATGACTTATTAGTGTGGAGAAAATAAGCTTTATACGATCTTGTGATGTTGAAGAAATAAAAGCGACAGACTGCATAATAAAGGTCCACATCACAAGTGGAAATATAAAGTGACGTTCTCTTGCATTATGATTTTGTGCATCCAACCATAAAGCGCATGACAACCTCTGCTTCCCTCTGCGAAGGGCCTATCTTTTATTATTGTCTTATGTTTCTTGCAAAGAGTCATGGTGATATTCACCTTTCCTTTTTACATTTTATCCTTTGGCAAGCACAATGTGCTGGAAAGATCCTGATATATATATAGCTAATTGGATGTGAGTTTTCATGAACTGTTATTGTTGACATTACCCTTGAGGTAAAAAGTTGGGAGGCAAAACTATAAGCCCCTATCTTTCTCTGTGTCCGATTAAAACTCCATACCCATAAATATTGTGTGAGTGTTAGCAATTGTGAAAGACTAAATGATAGTTGAGTATGTGGACTTCCTGAAAAGCTCTTATATTGACTCTTTCCTATGTTATGATAAATTGCAATTGTCTCAGTGACTGAGATTAGAGTTTGTTAGCTTTCAATGAAGTTAATGATTCATACTTGAAATTGTGATTGAATTTTTACTTTAGCATTAGAGATCATATGACAATATATATATATATATGTTTCTGTTCTAAGAATGATCATGATGCCCTCATGTCCGTATTTTATTTTTATCGACACCTCTATCTCTAAACATGTGGACATATTTTTCGATTTTGGCTTTCACTTGAGGACAAGCGAGGTCTAAGATTGGGGGAGTTGATACGTCTGTCGGTGTCAAAACCGGTGGATCTCGGGTAGGGGGTCCCGAACTGTGCGTCTAAGGCGGATGGTAATAGGAGGCAGGGGACACGATGTTTACCCAGGTTCGGGCCCTCTTGATGGAGGTAATACCCTACGTCCTGCTTGATTGTTCTTGATGATTTGAGTATTACAAGAGTTGATCTACCACGAGATCGTAGAGGCTAAACCCTAGAAGCTAGCCTATGGTATGATTGTATGTTGTCCTATGGACTAAACCCTCCGGTTTATATAGACACTGGAGGGGGCTAGGGTTGCATAGAGTCGGTTACAAGGGAGGAGATCTACATATCCATATTGCCTAGCTTGCCTTCCACGCCAAGGAGAGTCCCATCCGGACACGAGACGAAGTCTTCAATCTTGTATCTTCATAGTCCAACAGTCCGGCCAAAGGATATAGTCCGGCTGTCCGGAGAACCCCTAATCCAGGACTCCCTCAGTAGCCCCTAAACCAGGCTTCAATGATGATGAGTCCGGCGCGCAGTATTGTGTTCGGCATTTCAAGGCGGGTTCCTCCTCCGAATACTCCATGGAATATTTTGAACACAAGGATAGTTTCCGGCTCTGCAAGACAAGTTCCACGTACCACCGTAGAGAGAATAATATTTCCACAAATCTAACATGCTGACATGTTTTGACAGCATGACATCACGCCCTGGCCTGGTCATTATTCGAACCGTTTTTCTCAACCAGCACCGCACATATCGCGAGGCGGTTTTCTTGACACATCTTGTCGCAGGAGAGATCGTGTTCCCCTTATTACGGGATTCTCATCACTACGGATGTGGGTAACCCAACCGCACCATAAATTACGGTGCTTGGGGAATGAGCGATTTTACCAGGCAAGTGGGGAGGCGCATCACCTCCTCCGCCCTTATAAAGGGACAAAGATTCACTCTTTTAACCCACGCCTTCTTCCTCCTCGCTTACCCATTCCCGCACACTCGAGCTCTAGCGCCCAAGCTTGCGTTCTTCTTCTCAAACCACTCCAAGCATGTCCGGAGCAGGGCGCAAGTGGATGGTCTCCTCCGTCACGGAGGAGAACATCATAAAGTTACGGGAAGCCGGATATCTGGCTGCGGATATCACGCACCGGCTGCCAGATGCAGGGCAGATCATCCCAATGCCCTAACCCCATGAGAGGGTAGTTTTTGTCCGCGGACTAGGATTTCCTCTCCACCCGTTTGTCCGTGGGGTCATGTTCTACTACGGGCTGGATTTTCATGATCTGGCCCCCAATTTCATCCTCAACATCTCGGCGTTTATCATAGTGTGCGAGGCCTTCCTCCGCATGAAGCCCCATTTTGGCCTGTGGCTGAAGACCTTCAATGTCAAACCGAAGGTGGTGGTCGGCCAGCAAGCAGAGTGCGGAGGCGCCATGGTGGGCAAGATACCTAATGTCACCTGGCTTGAAGGCTCCTATGTGGAGACCATAAAGGGGTGGAAATCAGGGTGGTTCTACATCACCGAGCCGCGCGACACCAACTAGGTGGCGGCCCCCGAATTCTGATCTGGAATCCCCACACGGCTCACCTCCTGGAAAGAGAAGGGCCTGTCCTGGGGTTCCTCGGTAGAGCTGACCGGACTCTAGACATGCATCAAGAACATGACGAGCAAGAAAATCAAGCTCGTCAACATGGTCCAGGTCATGCTCTTCTGCCGGATTCTCCCCTGTCAACAACGGGTATTCAACTTGTGGGAGTTCGACCCGGCCAAGCACCAGACGCTGTGAGAGCTCTATGACACGACGCACGAGGACGTCTGGAGGGTGCTGTTCAAGGGCGCCGAGGTACCTCCTTCCCTCACCGAGGACCGCAGACTCAGCGCAAAGCACCGCACCAATCCAGTAAGTTTTTATATTTCATAGGGTATCCATTTGCCCCAGTTTAATCATGTGCGGGATCTAAGCCTTCCATGCCTTTAACAGGACTGGGTGAAGATAGCGGAGCAGATCGATTGCCCTGCCCCCCCCCCCTACCGGAAGATCCTGCAGATGCTCTCCTGACGGAGATACTGGTTCCGGCACCTTACGAGGTGCCGGTGAAGAAGGCCAAGAAGAAGGCCGCGGGGACCTGAAAGGGTCTCCGACGCAAGGTTGTATCAGACTCATCGTTCGATAACTCCAACGCGCCCTCCTCCCATGAAAACGAGGAGGAGGAAGAGGAAAGTTCTCCCCCCTTAGCCGGGGGAGACAAGAAAAGGAAGGCCGACCCAACCGAGGAGGCCGAAGGGTCCAAGAATGGCAGGACCCTCCCTCCGGACTGCTCCACGACGGCCGCCTACAGCGGCGACGAGTGGCTACCCAGGGTCAAGCCCCTGGCGAAGTCATAAGTGTCCAGACACCATAGTAATTCATGGTATGTTTTACTGCACTACTTCTCCTCATGCCGAACATGATTATGCAGTCCGTCCCGAGCTCATCTCGACGTATCTTCGTCGAGCGGTTCGCTGGACTCGTCGGATATGAACAACGGTTCTCTTCTGACCGCCTCCACCCCTTGCCCTGCGGACAACGTTGAGGTGTTGTCTCAACAGGCACCGGGCCAAGGGGAGGCCAGTCCCGCCTCAAGGCGACCTCCTGGGCGCAAAGGGAGCCCTCTGGCGACCTAGGTTCAGGT